>NW_027499400.1:0-95000 GCF_021521415.1 Bidens hawaiensis
CAGCTTCCAGAATACAGCTGAACACTTTACGAACCAGCTTCTAAGGAGTACATGAGAATGGTAGGATCGCTTTAAATATCTATGTGAACTTTAATTTGGTTTTTATCTTTTTATTATGTCACCCAGATCGACTCAGTACATGTTAGAAAATTAGTATATAACAATATTCATAAAGACCCTTAAAAATTTTCACACCTCATGACAAAATTTTCTAGGTCTGTCACTGTAAACAGGTCATGAGCCAACTCGATCTATTTCACATTTAAAAGTCCGTGCTAATTTATTTAATTAATAAACAAAAATTATATTCATAACTATTATAAATAATAATTCGTTATAGTTTATAATCGTCATTTTCCGGTTAACAATTTAAGCGGATTTTGGTTCGATGCCCAAGGTGTAACTTCACGGATCATAACTCGGTCGGCCACACTAAATTAACCGATATTACTAATCCAGCAAAAATATAGTATATCAACTATCACATTGAGTATACACACAACCCCGAAAATATAAATAGAGAAGGGTTAGAAATCCATAGATCCCGTGGCTGTTCCGAATTTATAGTAATTCCCTTCCTTAACTGAGCACAACTAACTACTATTTCATACAGGTAGTTAACCAATCGAACGATACCATCTTAAATAACAAGGCTAGTTAATTTAGTTAACTCCCCTTAACAAGGCTAACTAAGTTAACTAACCATGCTAATAAACTCATCTATATTTCTAACTTAGTTTTTATAAGCTAACCAGACTAGTTAACTATCCAACTTCATTAATTGAGATAACCGGATTTAACAAGTTATCTAAATTCATTAGATTTAATGAGGTGTACTTAACGGGACTTAAGATGATTATTTATATTGTTGACTTAACTAGGATTTAACAGAACTAACTAACGACGCTATTGGAGTTAATCTGGCTTAACATACTGGATTAGTGTGTTAAGAATTTTAGATCAGACCCAAGTTCTTTACTGGCTCGCATGAATTTCAAATATTATTTAAAAAACTTATTCCTCTTTGAACATGTCTTTCATTCAAACCATGCATTTAACATCCAACCTCATCACAAGGGCAACTCAAATTCTTAGAAGTCAAGGGTTGAAGCACTGGATAAAGTTTATAAGTATGTTTAACTAAATAGGTGAAATACATGGATCATGGTGTATGTAAAAAGTGGAAAATGAAAGACATGTCTTCTCACATGCGTTAGTCAACCTAAAGAAGTCAAAATTGAAGACAATGACTGCACATTTTTATAATGGCAAGCCCAACGTGAAGTGGACTGAGCGTCCATGGTCGCTCCCATCTTTGCATCTCACATGCTTGGATATAATAAAAGATTATTCAAAAAAAGTCTTACTACTTTACTCTACAACATTAATATACAAACTTGAAGGATAATCTCTTCCATTATTCAGGTAAGATCAAGCTTCAAATATTAAGAGGAGAGATCAACTATCAACCTGCTATCTTACTTGTATTTTGAGCAGTCAACACTGGAGGTTGTTCTAGTGTTTTGGAAAGTGTGAATTCATTGTTTTATTAAAGATTGAAGATGGGAACACACTATCATAACTTAGTGTTGTTTTGTATTGTGTTAGGAACTCTATCTTGATATAGAGTTATTTGGTTATTAGGAGAACACTCACTATATTGACATAGTGAGATTAGAAGAATTGTAAAGCTAAGTACTTGGTGTACTTGGAGAGAAGATGATCACTTCTTTTTAAGAATGTGAGGTTTGTATTGGTGATCCCTACCATTTTATGGAGACGTATAGTGAAGAAAACTATTGATCAGGAGATCAACAAGAGGATATAAAGTGGATTAATTAACATCCACTTTAACCTCTATACATGCCATTAGCTCATTAAAATTTCAATCAAAATTAAGAAAAACTATCCCCCCCCCCCTTTTCTAGTTTTCTACAAGTTAAAATTTTATATTGTAATAAAATGTTTTATGACCAGATAACTGAGGGCTAAGTCAAGTTGGGGTGACGCAAAAACAAATAAGAACTCTCGGGGCTTTAAGTGTGGGACATACTTAAGTCATATTAATGATCTAACACGATAAATTCATCAAGGCATATTTTCTGAGTAAAGCATGTGCTATGGGCTTATTGTTGACAAAAATATCAGTATTCTACTAAACCAATTTGCGTCTAATAAGATATGATCTCATGTTGTGATCTTGCTCACCAAAAATATAATTTATTTTTAAAGCTTACATTTATTTCTTTATATTTCTTTCAGATATTTGAAAAATTGAAAAATATAATCTTGAAAAATCAAGAAGATTTTGGGTATGTTTTAGCTTTAAGTTTGGAAAAACCAAAAAGATATTATTTTCAATTTATTTTTTATCACCAATATGCGACTTACAATTGGTAAAATCTTGTTTTCATCTGCCAATGTCAAATACATGTGTCCTTTATTGAAAATTACGAGCTTAAATTACGAGCTTAAAGGATGGAAAATGATGGGAATAAAATTATATTCAAATGAAAAAGTAATCGAATCGAATGAACAAAATAATCAAATAGAGTGAGCAAAGTAATCGAATCGAATAGGCAAAGTAATCGAATCGAATGGGCAAAGTAATCAATCGACTTGGTAAAGTAATCGAATCGAATGGACAAGTTAATCAAATTGAATTCTGTTCGATTAGAATCAGTCATTCGATTAGAAACCGTCATTCGATTAGAATCTTCCATTCATTTAGAATATTCCATTCGATTAGAATCTGTCATTCGATAAGAATCCGCCATTCGATTAGAATCGGTCATTCGATTAGAATGGTCATTCAATTAGAACTGTCATGCGATTAGAACTGTCATTCATTTATAATTACGGTTCGATTAGAATTGTGATTCGATTAAAAATGTGATTCGATTATAATGGTGATTTGATTAGAATGATAAGTCTATTAGATGATATAGTTAGAGGTAGTTAATTGATACTACAAATAGTTACACAGTTAGCCGTGCCCAACTGAAGAAATGTGTTGCAATCAATTCCTAAAGAAGCAAGACTCAGGTGAGTTTCTAGCCCCATTTCCTTGTTATGGTTTCGGGACTGTGTGCATACTCTTATGTGTTTAGTTAATACACTTATCTTAAGTGGTAAGTGTATGTTATATGAAATGTTATGAATGATATTTGAATAATATAGAAATGGTTAAGAGTATGTACGTAGACGTATATGAATATATATATATATATATATATATATATATATATATATATATATATATATATAACTAAAAGTATGTATGATATGTGATTGTTTTATGAATGATGTATGTATGATATATGAATGGTATAGAAAAGATTAAGAGTAAGTATGAAAGGATATAAATATAAATATAAAAAAAGTAATGTATAGTAAGGGGTGGCAGACCCTAATAATATTTGTGAATGAGGGTGGCAGGCCTAATAATATCAATGAAAAGAGGGTGGTAGACCCTTATAATATCTGTGAAAGGAGGGTGGAAGACCCTAATAATATATGTGAGGTTATAAGGTGAAATGCTCTTTAAGGGTGACAGACCCTAATAATACATGTGAGGTTATAGGGTGAAAGGGTCTTTAAAACGTCTAAGTATGTATGTGAAGTAAGATAAAATATATAGGTATGTAAAAATAAATATAAAGAAAAGTAAGTATGGTTGTATGGTAAGAGGGTGGCAGACCCAAATAATATTTGTGAAAGGATAGTGGCAGACCCTAATAATATATGTGAAAGGAGGGTGACAGACCCTAATAATATCTCTGAAAGTAGGGTGGCATACCCTAATAATATATGTGAGGTTATATGGCGAAAGGCTCTTTAAAACGTATAAATATGTATGTAAAGTAAGATAAAATATGAAATTATGAAAGAACGCAAGTATGAAAGTAAGAATGAATGTATATACTTATGTACGTACGAAAGAAAGTAAAGCAATTTAAGTATGTAATCTATGAGCGTATTGTATGATGCATGATTAACTAGAACTCACTCAGCGTAGCTGACGTTTATTATGCACGTAGGAAAATAGGATGAAGGAGTTGGCTTGAGGGGGGGGGGGGGGGGGGACACATGGCATGGATTGAGCTGACTGGCATCTAGTGAAGAAAAGTTATGAAGTTTATCTTAAGACAATTTTAATAGTTTAAACAAGAATGTTATGCTTTTGTAAAATATGTTTGATGCTTTCATTATCCGCGAAAAGTTTTAATGAACTATGATATTTAGAACTTTGTTTATGAGTAAATCCAACATAAAAGTAGGGCACCGGGACTGGGGCCTTACAACACATTAGGATGCTTAGAGGGTAAACTGCTCCAGATTCACCTAAACTAGACACCCCGACAAGAAAATCCACCTCATTGGTTGGTACCGACTTAAACTGATTCTGTAGTGGCGCTGCACCCGAATCACTTTTCTTTTACAAACCCAACCGATCATTGTTTCCATCCAACACAAATTTTGGTAAACTAATTGACCTTACTAGAGTATCCTCCGTATTGGGCGTAGGGATACCAGGTTTGTTGTTAGGCAGGCTGTTGAATGCGAAATCTGGAAAAATTGCTAAGCATGACAAAACATGTGTCAAGAGTCAACACGTCTTCATTCATTTTTCTTTTGATACATTTGGGTCCCTTGCCCCCAAAGCTATTACGTTTCTTAAAAAAGTTCAACGGGTCGTGCACAGTAACTTATTGACGCCAAAGAACTGTAACTTTATTTTTAGTAAGGTCGGGTTTGCCATTCAAAAGCGGGTGGCGACGCAGCTTGTTGCCCGTTTATCCACCTCTTTATTGTAATTGGATCCTTTTATTTAATACATGAAATCTAGATATGAGTAATTAATTTGGTTTCACGATACCGATATCCAGTTGGGGAATCTCGGTATCGAATTGCTTGCGTTGGTCTTTCCAAGCTTACAAATCAAGCTGACGGGGGAAAGTAAAGACTCCCCATATACCCTTATGCCATTTAATTTTGCAAAGGGTATTTTAGTACTGTATTTTGTTTATAATTGTATGTATTTATTATTATAAATATAGGTTATTATATTTATTTATGGTATATTAAACATTTTATTATAGTTATTGATTTAGTTATGAAATATTAATTGAATTTGAGATCTAGTTAAAACTAAAATGTTCATGGATATATGCAGTTGCACATGTAGTTTATAAAAAAAAACGAATGACATTGGTCGTGCAAGGATTAAACCTACGACAATACAATGTTTAGCTACTTGCAGCATATATAAACAAAAATATTTACTTGACATCTCTAAGTGAATGTCGGTAACTAATTTGACAAAATTAAAATAAAAGGATCCACCAACAGTAACTGCATCTTTGGTTTTCTTCTTCAACCCCAAAGCCTTGGCTTACTTTTGTTTCCCTTTCATCCCGTTTATCATCTCTCTCACTTGAGTTTCCACCTTCTATCTCTTTGAATTTGTATCAATTTCCATCCCAATCCCCAACTCAACACAACTATACCGGCAATTCATTTGTTATTTAGAAAAAGCAACCAACAAAGGACAAAAGCACCACTGTTAACACTCTCAAGTGTCGAGTTCCATCCATTATGTGTTATGAATCCTCCATTTGTAGGATGCTTTAAAACTTTAATTTTAGATAAATAAATCAATAGATTTTCCAATATTAAATGTATTCGTGAGTCGTATTGAGAAACCTCTAATGATAAAATATGCAAGAACAAAAAAAGGTCCACTTTCTTATGCTCGAGTTTTAGTTGAAGCAAATGCTTTCAGTGGTTTACCGGAATATTTTTTAAGTTGATTTCCCTCCAAGAGATGGTTACGAGAGGAAAAAAAGGAATCTTGGAATTTGATAATAAGTGGACGTCGCCTCTTTGTGAGTAGTGTAAAGTTTTTGATCGTATGGATTCGGTCCGTGGTCCAATTATGTTACCTGTTGTAAATAAAGTTATGTTACCTGAAAAGATATTCAAGCATATATTCCAAATAATTTGTTCCAAACTCCAAATGTGATCAAAGACTTTGATCGGTTTGAGGTAATAACCAAAACTAAAAGGGATCCACAACGAGACCCGGTTAAGAAAATTGAGGCTGATTTGGAGGATGTGAAGAAAACCAATTTTTGCTCTGGTCCAATTCAGATTAATGTTACACATGGGCATGCTGCTGAATCTACACATGGACTTGTGCCCTATTCTGTTTCTGTCTTGTCTCGTCCAAGTAAACTGCCTAAGGCCCGATCACAACCTGTTGGTCCAAGTAAGTCTCCTATGATTAATTTGTATTTGGCTCGGGATTAGATTTTACATTTGGGCTGATCTCGGCCCAATCTTGGAACCGATTGTTCTTGATCCAAAAGAAATGGGTGTTTGCAATCGAATAAGTTTGAAATTTTGAATGATATAGAAGAGAGAATGAATGACTATTACGATGGACACATAGGGGTTTGGGAAAATGAACGAGTTGAAGCTCATAGATAATTTAATAAAAATACTAAACCGTCTGATGATGTATTTTTAAAATGTTCTTCGGGGCAAAAAGCATACTATAAAGAAATTTTTAGCGATTATGATGAAGTGGAATCGGAAGGGGGACGAAACCGGGAGGTTCATGAAGGATGGTAAATAGCCTTCTAAATTTTAGTTTGCTATTTTAGTATGTTTGTGAATGTTCCGGCTGCCTGATGAAATCAAGAAACTTCCTGGATATTCCGGAAGCCATTGTTAGTTCATCTCTTCTGTTAGGAATTTGAAGCCTCCTTAATACAGGGTTTAGGATTTGTCGTCTGTGTGTTTTCCGGCAACATAAGATTTACAACACGCTAGTTCACGGGGGTGTTTGTCTGACCACCGCCAGTGTACCATCGCATCCAAAGACATCATTTTCCGACCTCCATCCTTGTACTTTCGCTGGTGGTTTGTTCTAATTCTTGCATTCATCTTCTTTATTTCACTCGACGCTTCATCTGCTTCTTCTTCTTCTTCTTCTTCATCCTCCTCATCCTCCTCTTCTTCTTCTTCTTATTCTTCTTCTTCTTCTTCTGAGGTGACCTCGCCTAACAGATCTGGTGACCTCGCCGGAAATAACGAATAGTAGATCTAGTGACCACTCACTGTGTGGACACACAAGATTTGCCCGTCTGTGTGTTTTCCGGAAACAGTCCAGCAAAATATTCCCGACCGTTTGTTCTCCAACAACGTTCATTTACTACTTATTTACGCTCAATCAGTATATCTGTGACCTCGCCGTCCTCCGTCAACAGATCTGTGACTTCAAGAATCAAAAACCCAATTCATTCATTGGTTTGCTTCAACAATAAAGATAAGGGTTTTGTTCCTTACACTCAATTATTATTATTATTATTATTATTATTATTATTATTATTATTATTATTATTATTATTATTATTATTATTATTATTATTAAATTCAGTACTAGTTCTAAAACACATAATCTATTAACACACCTTGGGATTTTGGCAAGCACTTTTGTGTTCGTAGTTGTGCATTTTGTGTGTGACTGGGTGTTCTTTGACTTGCAATACGTGGTTTTACTTATTTAGATTTGGTGTTCTATTGCTTGTGTTTGTGTGATTAGTTGCAATCATAGAACGTAGGAACCATGATTATTACCTGAGACCATGTCCTGAATCGAGGGGTGTAGGAAAGGGTAAAGATAGGGATCATATATTGCGTTTGGCTTCTTGGAATGTAGGAACACTACGTAGTAAGTTGCTGGAATTGGTAGATGCTCTTAAAAGACGTAAGGTGCAGATAGCGTGCCTTCATGAGACTAGGTGGAAAGGGCATAGAGGAGCCGAGTGTAATGGGTATAAGTTATGGTACTCGGGGTCTTATGGAGCTAGGAATGGAGTGGGGTTTCTAGTGGCCAAGGAACTACACACTAGTGTGGTGGAGGTGATAAGACATAATGACGAGATTATGGTGTTGAGATAAGTACTAAGAGAGGAAGTAGTGGCAATAGTTTGCGCCTACGCACCTCATGTAGGATTAGGGGATCAGGAAAAGAGATAATTCTTGGAATGCCTAGACGAAGTGGTATGGGGAATACCTAGGGGTGAGAGGATTTGTATAGGTGGTGATTTTAATGCACACATTGGTAAGATTAACGATGGTTTTCAAGCAGTACATGGGGGTTTCGGATTTGGTGATAGGAATGAGACCGGCACAGATCTCCAAGAGTTTGCAGTGGCCCACGACCTTATCATTATAAATTCATACTTAAAAAAATAGATACAACTTTGATCACTTTTAGCAGTGGTAGACCCAACACACAAATCGACTACCTTCTGATGAGGCAAGGAAACTGACTTTGGTGGAAGGACTACAGAGTCAAACCTAGGGAGACGGTTGTGACTCAACATCGACTGCTGGTAGCAGATATAGGATTCAGAAATAGGCTGACCGTTCGAGAGAGGAAATACACACCTAGAATTCGATGTGGAAATTTGAAGGACGAAAATCTCACATTGTTTAAGGATAGACTCATGTTGCAGACATTGGCTCGAGAAAATGGGGACTCAAATCAGATATGGGACGCTATGGCGAGAAATATCATTTAAGTAGCAACGGAGACTCTCGGGGTCACAATAGGAAAGGCAGGAGCGCGTAAGGAGTCTTGGTGGTGGAATGAGTTCGTACAAAATAAGATAAGGGACAAACAAAGAAGTTTTAGGGAGCTTATGAGGTGCACTGAGGAGGAGGAGAGAGTGGAATTGAGGGAGAATTACAAAACAACGAAGAGAGAGGTGAAGAAGGGGGTGTCGGAATCAAAGAACACGGCCTATAAACGGAAGCATGAACGTTTAGAAACAAAAGAGGGGGAACATGCTATGTTTCAGATTGCAAAAGCCAGGGAGCGTAGAAGGCAAGACCTAGGGCATGTGAAGTTTATAAAGGGTACAAAGGGACATGTACTTGTTAAGGAGCAGAAAATCAATCTAAGATGGCAAACGTACTTCCACAAAATTTTTAACAATGGGAGAGCTTACCAAGAAGAAGACGACAACACAACCTTTCAACGACAATAACCGAATAACTACTACTACCGACGGATCACACGAGAAGAGGTGCAGACCACAGTTAGAAGGATGGGAAGGGCTAAAGCGGTTGGCCCAGACAACATACCCATAGAGGTGTGGAAGTGTCTAGGAGAAGAAGGAATTGTGTGGTTAACTACTTTGTTCAATATTATCCTCAAATCTGGTAAGATGCCAGGCTAGTGGAGGAGCAGCGTCGTAGTCCCTATCTATAGGAACAAAGGAGACGCCCAGTGTTGTGGTAACTACCTAGGAATCAAACTACTAAGCCAAAATATGTAGCTATGGGAAAATGTGATTGAGGTTAGACTTAGACGGGGTACTCAAGTTACGGTGAACCAATTTGGCTTCATGCTGGGGCGTTCCACCACAGAGGCAATACACGTTATAACAACATTGATGGAAAAGTATAGTGAGAAGAAGCGTGACCTTCGTATGGTGTTTATTGACCTAGAAAAGGCGTACAATAGTGTGCCACGCCAAGTGCTCTGGGAATGCCTGGAGGGTATAGGGGTCCCAAGAAAATATATAGAGATAATTATCGATATGTATACTAGGAGTGCAACAAGTGTCCGTGCGCCCATGGGGGATAATGATTCCTTCCCTGTGGAGGTAGGCTTTCTTTAGGGGTCAACACTGAGTCTGTTTCTTTTTGTAGTAGTCTTGGATGAGTTATCAAAGTCGATTCAAGTGACACTCCCGTGGTGCATGATGTTCGTAGACGATATAGTGTTAGTTACTGAGAGAAAACAAGATCTAAACATGAGGCTAGAGGAATGGCGAACAACCCTAGAGACAAAAGGTTTAAATATTAGTCGCTCTAAGACAGAGTACCTCTACTGTTACTTTGGTTGGGTAATTGACAATGAGGATATCCAGATCACCATTGAAGGGCAAGTGGTCCCACACGTAACGAAGTTCAAGTATCTAGGATGGTGTAGATGGAGAGCAGCCATATGCATATTGTGCGACAAGAGATTCCCATCTAAACTAAAGGGAGAATTTTACAGGGTGGTGGTCAGACCTGCAATGTTATATGGAACATATTGCTGGACCATCAAGAAGGCACAAGTGGGGAAGATGAAGGTAGCAGAGATGAGAATGCTAGGCTGGATGTGTGGACACACAATGTTAGACTGAATAAGAAAATGTGTGTTTCGGGAGAGATTAGGGGTAGCTAACATATCCGACAAGATAAGAGAGTGGAGATTGAGATGATTTGGTTATGTGAAGAGAAGACAGACGACGAATCCTGTTAGAACCATAGAAAACATTACTATAGAGGGGAGGAGGGGTATAGGTCGACCTAGATTGGCTTGGGAGGAGAGGATTAGGCATTATTTGCTAGACCCAAACCTCTCCTAGGACATGGTTCAGGATAGGAATTCTTGGAGACATAGAATTAAAACTAAGAATTTTTAAGGCAAAATGAATTATTTAAGTGCTACTCTTCACCTTATTTTGGTCACACACCATTATGCTATTTTCTTTTCATATATTATATTTTTTATTTATTAGTACTATTAATTCTATTACGTGCTATTATTAATTATATTACTGTTGGACTTTGATTTCCTCTTATATTCCCTCAAACATATGTTTTTTAGAGCTAAGGGTCTCTCTGGAAGCCACCTCTTTATCCCATTTGTATAGAGGTACGGTGTGCCTACATCCCACTCTCCCCAGACCTTACTTATAGCTTTGAAATTGGTGGGATTCTACTAGGTATGATTGATTGATTGATTGTGTATGTTATGTACTCTAGTTGGAGTCTGATGTGTGTCTAATGAGTGCTTTTTCTTTGGGAATCACAACTAAACTTTAAATTTAAAACGGAAACTCCTAATAACACCACACACAACCGACAAGTGTACCAGTCACAAGTAGTATAGACCTAAGAAGTTCGAGTATCGAACACAAGGACACGTGAGAACGCCTATGATCACTAAACCCTAGACATGACCTTCCTAATAATAATATTTTTTAATTGGTTATTTTAAATTAAACTACTTGACCTAAATTACTTTAACTAAATTAATTAACTGAACTGACGGAACTGACAGACAACTTTCCTAATTTAGGGACTTAACTTACAATGAAGAAAACGTCTACCTAGGTAAGAATCAAATTGATGGTCTAACAAGCTAATAGATTGAATGATCTCACGACACTGGTATCTAAATATGACACAACTAAGGTTCGCTCAAGAAATCTACACCACCTCTCAGTCTCACTAACAAACCCTAACTTACACCTAATTTATTTTAAGAACAAACTGGGAAACGAATGATAAGGTGTTCTAATGTTGACTCTCCTCTCGGACTCACCGAAACACGAACCTAATGGAAACAAATACTACGCAACCAAGGATAAAGGAACAATTTGGTTTAACACAAACTAGGTAAACTAATCTCTCACGAACCCAAACCCAACAAGAATTGAACCCGCTTTCGCGCAATCCTAATACTAACAAGCAAAAGCTATGGGACGACTTTACTTCGTATCACCTCTTGGTCTCTAAGAAGTTGCTTACCCGCTGAATTATATCAATTAACAATCTCAACAAAACCCTACTGTCGTACCTACCGCAAACAAACTCTAAACACAAAGTAAAGACTTGAACATGCAGCTATCATTCAAAACCAATTCAATTAATCGAAGCATGGGGTTATGAGATAATATCAATATTATGGTAGCCACTAAACACAACCTAATTATCATTAAACCAAACTTTCAATAGCATGTCAAGTCATATTAACCAAACAATCCATTCAACTCATCAAAACCGAACAATAATCATCAAACCTAGGTAGAACTAAGAAGTTTAGCCAAATATAATTTTTGGACAACAACTATATCTCAAATTAAACATCATATTAATCACCAAAAACATAATCAAAATCATCCAACAATCAATTATGATCATACACATTTCAATCTTCAACTCAACTGCAAAATAATTCACTTTAAAGAACAAAATCAAAGAGTTATGAATCTTGAACAAGAAAACAAAGTTTATGGATGTTATACTCAAGTATGGGGCTGAATTATATTAGGGAGAATGACCCCGAGCTGCTGTCCCGACTCCCCTTGGCTTCCATCTGCTTCCCTTGATCTCACAAAGATTGCAAAATAATTTTCTTGTGCTAGGGATTGCTGCTGATCGGAACTTTGGTAGGAGTTAGGATTATATTTGTTTTCCTTTTTTTTACCAAAGATCAAGAATTGATATAATATTCGTTTCTCCTTTCTCCTGGTCCCAATTCAATTAGAAGCTTAGGTTTTACTTTTTTTTCCTTGTGATTTGCGATGATGATGCCGTACAGATGGATTGAGGTGCTAGGGTTTTTTTTGATGTTTAATATATAAAATGGCGAACTCCCCAACCATTATCTCTGGACATAAAATGTTTATATATAAAATGTCGTACATAATGTTTAATATATAACAATCTTTAGGTAAATCTTCTAGAAAGAAATTAGTTACAACTGATTTTGCCTACGTCACTCTTTTGTCATCTCGAGCATGAGGGTAACATATTGCGGATATATTCTGAGAGAGTCTTGATCGACCCGCATATGGTCTCTGGAGTTTATTCTTAATCTTCCTCTGATTTAAGTTATGTAGGTGATAAGATGTTTCGCGGCGACTTCTGAGGAAGTCTTGAATGATCTGTGGATGATTCGTTTAGGGTATTTGGGTCTTTTCAGTATCATACCTCTATAACTTTCCCCACTCCATTGTTTCTTCCGTGTGAAGTTTTATGCATGTGAAATTTTGGACTTAAGATATTTTATGGGGATTATGAATTTTTGTGTGTGCTTTGAGGATATGTTTCTTTTTGAAGATAAACATGAAAGAGGATGATGTGACAGCCTTGCAGGCGCTGTATGGTGATGTGAATTCTGTGCTGGTTGTCGATTGTACCCAATTGTACCTCCTTTATCACTTTTTTTGGTTTTCCCGCGTGACATGGAGCATTCTTACTGGACCCTTTATTTTCTCTCTCCACTATAACTCTCCCATCGCTTTAACTTCGATGGTTATAAATAGGTCTCTTGGGTTTCCTTTGGATCATTTATCGCCTTCGTTTCTTCATCTTCTCCATTATTTCGCTCACTTTCTAGAGTGTTATCCATCGTAGTCCTTTTTTTTCCGTCAATAGTCATCATTGCTCGGTGTTTTCCATTATCTCCCGACATAATGGTTGGTGACAAGAAGATGGTGAACTCCCCAACCATAGAATCCATCGAAATCAATTGGAAACGATCTGAGTTTAAAAAACTCATATCGACGTATGGTATAAAACCTGAATGGGGGCCGGAGTACCCTGTCTCCTGATCTACTCTGAAAAACCTCCAACCGGTAAGATGGCCCTTTATGCCGAATACTTCTCTACCATGAATCTTAGGTTTCCGATAACCAAGTTCCTGGGTAATGTTCTTACTGTCCATCGTGTCCATTTATCTCAACTCCATCCATTTGGACTCATGTGGATTCGACAATTCGAATTCATTTGCAGATCCAATAATATCGTGCCAACGGTGGACAAGTTCGTCATTTTCTATAAGATGAACGTGCGAGGGAGCTGGTTCAGCTGCTCCACTACCTAAAAGGGAGTTGTAGGTACTGAACCTCCCCGCAGCGTGTACGAGTGGAGGAAGAAGTTTTTCTAGATCTCTGATAAGGTGATTCCAATAGCCATGGATTACCGTCCGCTAAAGAAGAAATTTCTAGATCTACAGCTTGCAAGGCATGAGGAGCAAGCGTGTTTTAACACCCTGGTTAAAACTCCGACCCTAATGCGGGAAATTTACAAGGGTGCCCTTGTCTGGGCTGGTAGGAGCCGCATATGGCCGTATCCTGAGTGTGAGCCTTTCTTTGAAAATGCGGATGAGAGTAAGTATTTGTTTTACTGTTACTTTATGACCCTCGTTATTGAAACTTTCTAAGTGTTAGCTCATACGGGGTCTGCACGTGAAGGATCAGTGTTAAATGCACTTGTTGACAAAACGGTGGGGGTGCATGCAGAAGCGCCCCATGTGACCCAGCTGCCCACCCGATTCTGGACAAAACAAGGGACCATTTCTTGTTCTCAAAAGACTTACGGCCCTAACCCGTGGTGTCGGAAGCAGTCTTTCATCTAGGTGCATTTTCTTTGAACCCACGGCCTTTGAATGCCTTAACTTCAGACGGGGTGATCGTGTGTTTGTCTTCAAGCGACGAATCATCACCCCGTGAAGAGCATCATCTTGACGATACGTCTAATACTTCGGCTGTTATGTGTGCCTTGGCAGATCTTGAACACAAGAGGAAACAACATTCCTCAAAGTCTAGTTAGGCGGATGAGAGCCAAGCCGATACTGAAGAGGAACCATCCAAGAAGAAACGGGCGATGGGCCCTAAAAATCCAAGAAGGTTTGCTTGGTGGATTGAGTTAAAGAGATTGTCATGCGATCACCATCGAGTAAGTTATGAATTTAATAAGACCATGTTCGCTTTTATACCCTTGAATCCTGACATATCATTTATCATCCGTAGAGACAACATTTGCATCAGACCACAGAGTGATAATCCAAGATCCGTCATCTCCTCCTCCAACGATTATTATACCCGATGACGCGTCTGGATCTAATGGAAAGGACCCGGTTCAGGGCGTTAAGGGTCCAGAGGCAAAGGAATCCCGCATAACTCTCCACTTTCTCCACCGCATTCCCTGTCGCATTTCTCACGTTCTTCACCCGTACATCAATCGTTTGCTGGAGGTACGTCGTATTCCCAACAATCTCCAGCATCCAGAAGATTCCATCGTCCTTCTGATGCTGACTATTATGGGATGGCCAATCCTGGGGAAGACGATCATTTGCACATTCCACGCTGGATATTAGTCCAAGGATCACATTTTACCGACACAGAAGTCTGTGCTTAATTCCTTAGTCATGGAATTCCGCCGGTGGAACATGCATTTCAGCGTGGCCGCTCACGTCACGATCTTGCTTGCAACTTTAACTTTATCATGGATAACATTGTGGCTAGCGGGCAAGAAATATTCAAGGAGTGGCTCTCTATGGGGGAAAAGTGGGGTGAGATGTCTAGGCAGACTGAGGAGGCCAAGAAGACTGTTGACGACCAGCGTTTGGAAGCTAACACTGAGAAGTAGAGGCTAAAGGACGCTGATCGCCCATCAATTAGAAAAGGACCCTCAAGCTTCTGCGGCTCGTTCATGGGAAGAGGCATGTAAAAAACAAAATGTCATTCTTGCTACCGCTCGTGAAGACACCTTCCACAAGGAGGCTGATCTTGCTAAAGCCTTGGAGGCCAATGCCACATTGGAGATTCAGGTTACCAATCAAGGTAACCTGATTCAAACATACGATGAAGAGGCTGGTTGCGGAAGAAACAAGCAGAAGAGATGGATAAGGACATGGAGGAGTTAAAAGCTGATAACGTGAAGCTTGTGAAGGTGCATGACGAGCTTGAAAAGAAGGCTGAGCATTCTGAGAAGGACAAGCACTGGTTAGTGTCTGAGGGTCTTGCGCAGGTAAGTTATCCTCCTTTGATAGGTCTGTTGTACACATTTGCATCTATTAGTAATGATTATTGTGACTGTCCTCCAATAGGTGATTGACCATATTAATGATGGGTAAGAGCTAGGTCATTGTCTTGCTTTTACTCAACATCTCTTCTCACGTCGGCCGCAAGGCTGGTTTTGAGGAAGGTGTTGGGTACATGAAGACTCAACGTCCCCTTAAAGAGCATCCTTTGCATGACCGTAATGTGGGTGCGGAATACCGCAAGCGGATGAAGGAATATGATGACATATCATTCCCTCTTCAAGGCATGCTCCCCGACTTTGCCGCAGATGCGGATGGTGTTCAGCGCGTCAAAGAATACCTAGGCGGGCCTACATATGACACACCATCAACTCCTCCAACTTCTCCAAAACCAGATACTCTGCAAGCTCAAGCTCACGATCAAGAAGGATCACATGCTCAAGATAAAGTAACATAGGGTTGCATAGCATAGAATAATAAGCTTTTGTAACTTCATTTTTTGTAATCTCTTTTGATATATCAAAGCCGTTAATTCTCCCATGTTGGAATGTAGTTCTTTAATCTTGGTATCTTTATCATAGTTGACTGCTTCCAACTCTTGAATACGGACGTCTTTAACAACTGAATCTTGTTCGAGCTCAAAAACTCTTCGTTGGAGAGCTTGCACGTCAACTGGCGCATCTTCTAACACAATACCCTTGCCCTTATTCTGCATGAATTTTTCTTGCATGGCAAGAATCTCAGCAATCTTATCAGTAACATTCGAACTTGACTGACCTTGATTTTCCGGGCCTGATGAGCTGGAGGGAGCAGTATTGAATGACAAGTTAGCCTCATCAGTGTGTGGAATATTTGATTCAAAATCAAAATTACGAGAAAAGTCATCAAAAACCTGATCTTGAATCAGTTACTCTGCAGTGGGTGCACTTGGTTCATCTTGAGTTTCTGGAGCTTGTGTCTCGGGTTGTTGAGGATGTTGTAATGGACTATTGGTTGCATCTGTGGTTGGTGTTGAGGTTGTTTCATGTTCACTGACCAGCACGCCAGGCCTCGGGTCTTTCTTTCTTCGTTTGCGTGGACCGAGGTCGGCGGCTGGATCTTCAATCATATCTTCTTCAATGGTTTCAGCAGCTGTCTGAGGAGGTTTCAGAGCAGTTGACTGAAGTTTCTCTTTAAATCTTTCAAACTCTTCTAACAGTTGGGCACTCGGAGCAGTCTCCATTTTACGATGTTCCGTTTCTTTATTTTCATCATCAGATATCTCAGAGGTCATAAAACGTGGTTGAGCTGGTGCCACATGTTCATCAGCAACCCGAGCTACAATTGGTTCAACCTCTGTTTCAGCAAATCGCCCGAATTTTACCAGAGCATTCAGACCCTGATACACAATCTTGGACCATTTTCTGGACTGTTTTATTAACCCAAAGGTATTGGGTCCCATTGACTTCATATCCAAAGTATCAACAGACTTGACAAGATCGGTGTAGTGAGAATCGAAGATCATCTGCAAGAAACTTGGATACATAAGGAACATCTCTTTCTTCTTCCCTTTCAGATTGCTCATCATTTCATTGAAAACGAACTTTGAATAATTGTAATTTCAAACCATGATCAGAGCAGTGACAGCAGACATTTGAATATAACTTATTTCATTAGAGCCCTCTTTCCTTCCCGACACGCAAGTGAAAAACGTGTGAATCAATAATCTCCGGTACGGGTGAAATAGCTTCTTGATTGCCGAAGGATAGGTGCCCTCGTAACCGATTCTGGTGAGGATCTTTGTAACATCAGCAGTGGAGTACTCAGTAGGGTAATCAGGTTGGTCACCAAACAGCAACACCTCTCTGACGATAGCCTTACTGATACTAACTGACTTCTTTTGAATTTTGGAGTCTATAGACACGACTCCATCTTGTCCTCGTAGGTTGATTGAAGCGTTGTTCCAAAACTCTGTGATCATCTTCTTGCATATAATAGGATTTTCTCGTATTGCGTGAGAAATCCTACACGTGTTGAGACCGACAATCATAGACTTGAATTCTGTGTGGGCCAGTGGTGGATCATATAGATGTCCAACCATATTGTGCATATCAACAAACTTTAATGGAGTCTGATCAGCGATTACTGCACCAAATGAATCAAGTTAGTAAAAATAAAATCATTGGTTAATTTGGGCTTTAAGATTTAAGAAATTAGCCCAAAGGAACCAACATATAGCCCAAAAATAATAACAGTAAGAGTCAAGCCCAATCAGTGAGCTTTAGGTCCAGCAGGAGAGATCTCGGTCAACGAGGTGAGTTCTCGGTCAACAGTCAACAAAAGTCAACCGAGAATGGATGTTTTTGGTCAACTTTAACCGAAAACGGGAGTTCTCAGTCATGGCAAGGGGTTCTTGGTCAACGAAAGTCAACCGAGAACTCCTTGACACCTGTGGACAAAGAACCCCTTGGGTTTCTCCTTGAAGATTGTGCAGTCTTCTTCAACCCGCCGAGATCTCCACTAGACCTCCATTAAAACCTGCAACAAATACTCTAATCTCCGACACAATACTTTTAACAACCAATTAAGGTTCTTAGATGTTTATACTAATGATCTTTGACCGTTTACAGAACTCAAAATCTGGTCACACTATTATCAATGCTTCAAGAGTCCATCGAAATACCAAATATCTTGACCCTTTTGCTCATTTACCTTTGATATAATCAATTAATACTAACAACTGATCTAGATCAATCACAATATGCAAGAAAGTTTTCGGCAGCCAGGAAGATTTGAAAGTGATGAAGGTTTTGAGAGATTAAGGGCAATAAAAGAGGTTGGGGTTAATTTTTACCCCAACCAATGTGGGCCGAGAACCCAAGGGGGGTTCAAAACCATTTGTCAGTCCAGAATTTGTAGGCCCAAAAGCAATATACAGTCCAACTTACTTTAAAACACACATTTTAAAGTGGCCCAGATTTATCACATGTTTCGAGGAGAGAAGTTTCGAGATAAAACAAATAAAACACAACAAAATAAAATAAAATAAATTGAACTGACTAAAATAAATACCAATCATTGTATAAAAGAACTCCCTTGATTTTTATAAGATCGGGATCAAATTTCAGTTTCTGTAAAAACGCCACCCTTTTAATGAAAAAATCCGAACATGGAATCATATCGTTTAAGAGGTTGTCACTAGGATTCATGTTCAGCGATATTATTACATAAAGAGACTGGTTGATAGCAGGTATAACAAACTTAACATGATTTTCATTGCATCGATGATATGAGTTAGGTTCAGTTCGACATAAAGCTTAGATGGGCATCACTCATGGACCTGTGATGCCTCCTATCTCTTCTCAAAGCGTATTTGGCTTTCCCCAGATCACCCAATTTGACTCCAACCCCTAGTACTTGATCAAAAATATTTTCATATAAACCAAAATTTTAGCTTTAAGGTTGAACGTTGGACTTACAAGCCAGTGAACTGATAAGCCTTTCATTCGAGACATGACAGGACTTACTGTGTGCCCCCATCTATGTAGTTCTAGTTTGACCCTTTAAGCCTTTTAAAATAATTTTAATAGAATAAAATAACTCAAATAACTCTTTTGTATAATTTTTTTTGTTTTTTTTAATAATAATAACTTAATAACACAACATTTTTGGTGATCAAGACACTAACCGGCTCGTGTATGACTAGGTAATTGCTTTTCTGCCTACCCTTCGGAGAGATGTATATGAAGACATGCACATTTATTCAAAATGACTCTCCACAGTAAGTTTAGCAAATTTAGTTTATATCACATCAACTTTTACGCATCATGGAAAGCTACCATACAAATCAATGACTTTTCTAGAGCCTTTTAAGCTTAATAACTTCATCCGTTAGGCACACAAAAACAGTTTATCTATCATTTTCCAAAGGTTGGATCAATTTTCATTTGAAATTATTTTGAAGCTTCTAAAAAGCAGTTAACCAAATAATAATATCACTTCCCAGGGAGTTACATAAAACACATGTGTTGAGAATTCCGTCACCCCGGTCACTGTTAAGCTTTTGAGTAAATGGCTATCCTGTATGACCACAAGTGGTTAACCGGACCAAACATGTATGAGCATACATGTCCTTCCAGCTCAGAGTTACCGACATAGTTTTAAATGAAAGAACACAAAACACAAAACACATCATAATCACCCCGGGTTCTTTCAGTCGCTGGGTGAATGGCTATCATGTGAAACTACAAGTAGAACACCGGACCAACCATATACGAGTATATGTCATTCAAACTTGAGTAACCGACATAATTTAAGCGAGAATGAATCTTGAGACCAAAAAAATAACGTACACACAGTAGTTTTGAGTTTTTGATTTTTAATAAAGACAACGCACACACACTATTTTTGACTTTTTGATTTTTCTCCCCCTAAATTTGTGCAAAGATAAACAAAAGTGTACAAATTTATACCCAAAAAGACTCAATCCTCGAAACGAAGCATTTTAAGAAAACCCACAAGCACATTAAATTTTGCTGTTCCGTCCGGTTTTGTAAATAAGTCCGCCACATTGTTGTCAGTGTGGACTTGTTCAAGATAAATCGATTTTCGATCAAAACAGTCACGAATAAAATGAATTTTAATATCGATGTGCTTGGTTTTAGAATGTTGAACGGGGTTTTTCACGATTGCAATGGCCGCATCATTATCACAAAAAATAGGAGTGTCAGGAAATTCCAAACCGTAATCCAGCAATTGGTTTTGCATCCAGATGACCTGAGAACAGCAAGCGGAAATGGCAACATACTCCGCTTCGGCGGTCGAGGTAGACACCGTCTGTTGTTTCTTACACTGCCATGAAATGAGACAGTCTCCTAAGAACTGGCAACCAGCTGACGTGGATTTCCTGTCAATGTCATCTCCACTATAATTGCTATCAGCAAAAGCATAAAGATCAAATTCTGAATGTTTCGGATACCAAAGACCTAACTTTGGTTGTCCCTTCAGATATCTAAAAATATGTTTAAAAGCAATTAAATGAGAGAGTTTAGGATTAGCCTGGAAATGAGCACATTGGCAGACTGCAAACATGATGTCAGGACGACTGGCTGTAAGGTACATCAGAGACTCGATCATCAATCAATAGTATGTTTGATCTACGGGACTCCCATCAGGATCAGATGACAGTAGTGGTCTTTCTGCCATGGGAGTGTTGGTACTCTTGGAATCTTGAAGCACAAACTTTGCCAGCATATCCTCAACGTACTTCCCTTGATGTAGTAAGATTCCTCCGAACTTTGTCGAACCTGTAGCCCCAGAAATGTTGTCATTTCACCTAATGAACTCATCTCAAATCTCTTCTTCATTACACCTTCAAATTCTGTGCACAACTCAACGCTGGTGGATCCAAAAATGATATCATCGACATAGATCTGAACAAGAATCAAATCTTTTCTGACAGTTTTCCGGAACAAGGTTTGATCGATGGTTCCACGCTTGTAGCCATGATCAAGAAGATGCGCGGTCAATGTAGAATACCACGCTCGAGGAGCCTGATGTAACCTGTATAATGCTTTGTCTAGCTTGTAAACATGATTTGGTTTCTTAGGATCAACAAAGCCCGGTGGCGGATCAACAAATATCTCTTCATTAACTTCACCATACAGAAATGCGGTCTTAGCATCCATCTGATACACAGTGAACCCCATGAACGATGCGTAGGCCAGAAAAATCCTAATGGCCTCAAGTCCGGCCACTGGAGCATATACCTCAGTGTAATCTAGTCCCTCAACCTCACGAAAACCATGAACTACCAATCGTGCCTTATTTCGAACAATAACCCCTGCGTCATCTTGTTTGTTTCGGATAACCCACCTTGTGTCAAGAGCTTTCTTTCCATCCGGTAACTTAACCAATCTCCAAACCTTCAACTTATCAAACTGATTTAATTCTTCGTGCATAGCACCAACCCAACTAGGTTCTTGAAGAGCCATTTCTACTGACTTTGGTTCAATTTGAGAGATGAAACAGGAACATACAGCTGTTAATGTGTCATGTCTGACTTCTGGTGGACACTCCCGCTTCAATGGGACCTATGACATTCTCAATTGGATGATTTTTCTAAATTCTTGATGGAATTAACTGATTAGAAACATCACCAGTAGATTGTAAATTTGACAAGTTCTCAATATCATCAACAAGAGGATTTTTCCATCCAGATGTCACCGTATTGTGAGAGTACGAGGTGATGGCGACACACTCATCTGGAATGTCATCGGGAAACAGTGTGCTCCCAAAGATCTGACGAATAGAACTCCCCCCTCAACATTTGCAGCATCATCAGACGTTTTTGGCGAAAACTCAGTTTCTGAGATTTCCTTGGGCTGATAGCCAGTTGCAGGTGACTCATTACTTAACTCAGCGACATCATCATCAATTAATAGAGAAATATGAGACATTGTCTGTGAATTATCCTTTGCAGCTTCCACTGAGGGACCACATAAGGGTTCAGTGTTGATGATTGGAAACACATTGAAAGGTTTGAAAAGTTCGATGTAGTCAAATAACCAATCGGGACCAACACGAGCGTCAATCTCATTTTCTTCTAGCCACCGAATTTCATCGGACTCTAGAATTTTCTTGGTTAACTTGTTGTAGACTCTGTAAGCTGTATTTCCCGCATACCCAACAAAGTAACACTCATCGGCTGTGGCCCCAAATTTTGGAGTAGTATCGAGATTAAGTAAAGTGCACGGACACCCAAAAGCTCTGAACTGTGCAACAATGGGTTTATGACCATAAAAAATCTCATACGGGGTCTTCATCTTGGAGTTGTTGATTATCAGCCGATTCTGAACATAACATGCCGTATTAATAACTTCTGCCCAGAAAAACAGAGGCAGTTTAGAGTCACACAACATTGTCCTTGCAGCTTCGATAAGAGTTTTGTTTCTTCTTTCAGCTACACCATTTTTTTGAGGCGTCCGTGGGGCGCTGTACTGATGAAGTACCCTTTTTTCTGAACATAAGTGATTCAATGTTGCATTCTTGAATTCTGTTTCATTATCACAACGGATTCCCTTCAGCTTTAGGTTCAGTTAATTCTCCATGAGCACAACAAACTTCTTGATTAGATCTGCAGTTTCACTCTTATTTGACAAGAAAAATACCCATGTAAAACGTGAGTAATCGTCAGTAATAACAAAACAATAAGAGCTACGAGATAAACTCAAAACATGGACAGGCCCGAAAAGATCCATATGAAGTAATTGAAAAAAACTGATGAAATGGTATTAATCAACTTCGGCTTGTGAGATTTTCGATGATGTTTACCCAAAGCACAAACCACACATTTTTTAATAGTAACAAAATCCTTAATGGGTAGTCCACGTACCAAGTTATTTTTAGCAAGACGATTATGGTTTTTAGAATTTGCATGACCAAGACGACGATGCCATAGCATGGCATTATGTTTTGACACTTTTGAAAACAAACAAGTTATTTCATCAAGAACATTTTTATTCATGCCGATCACATAAGAATTATCTTTTCGCTGTGATCAAACAAGAATCCAGTCTTCTGGTATAACTATACCAGGTTTCAGAATCAAACACTCCTTTTTAGTAAAATGACTTGAGAAATCTTTGTCACAAACTTGTGACAAGCTCAAAAGACTGTGCTTCAATTTTGGAACAAATTAAAATTTTCAAACTTTAGAACACCGTTACTTACAGTACCCTTCTGAGTGATCTTTCCTTTCTCTCCTCCCGCAAAAGACACATACCCACCGTTAAATGTTTGAATGTCGTGTAGCTGGGTAATATCCCCTGTCATGTGCCTGGAACAGCCACTATCAACATACCAAGGTCTGATGATATTCCTCCATAGTTGTCCCTGCACATAATGCGGGATTAGTTAGTTTTTGGTACCCAGTCCATACTTACACTGGGTGACCCTGATTCATCTACAATTGTCACGGATTGCCATGAAATGTCCTTTTGATCATCAAACTTAGATTTTAAAGAAACTTTCGCCGGATATTTAGGCAACCATCTATGTCTTTATGATTTGGAATTATAGGTTCGAATGGTTGTCGTAACCTCCGATGTTTTGGATGTGGAAGGAGACGAATCAGCCCTTTTCTCCTGTTTTGGTCTAGACTTATTGTTCACATTAGACCTTGAACTTGAAGCACCTTTTCTTTTAGACATGTCAGGTTTGGTCTGATGAGGGCTAAACCTGCCAGATTTGTTTCGATTCCAATCATCGTCAAAGGAACTAGCCTGATAATGCCCGAATCTTTGCCTGTACGCGTTATGAGGCATGTAGGGAATATTCCTCTGATAAAATCCATAATAGGGAACATATGGACGATGTGGAAAATTTCTGGAAATATGACCAGGAGTGCCACAACTAAAACAAGTTTGACGTTTTATGAAAAAGTCATTTTGGGCAACTCCTTGTCTGGACTGGTTGTGTGGACCAGTCTGCTTAAATTTGCGAGAACCCCTGTTTTCATTTTTAAGTTTATTACCTTGTTTGTCATTAGAGCATCCCTCTTTGATAAATTTAAGTGCCACGTATTTTTTAGATGTTTTTCAATTTTTTTGTTTTATTAGAAACCACATTGTTAGAGTTCAAAATTTCAACCGAATAAACCACACAAAGATCCTTGTTCTTTAAAACAGAGCCCACACAAATAGTCGGAATAACAGAATTTAAAACAGGAAGTTTTAAAGAAACATCAGAAACAATGTCATTATGAAATTCAAAACTATGGTCGTCATCCTCATCGGTCTACTCCTTCACAATTACTTTGTCTGCACATGAAGTAGATACATTAGAATCGTTCATATTTGAAGTGGACGGACCAGCAATCACAGAATTGGTCCCATCACCTTTGTCTTGTTTACCATACTTCATGTCCTTTATCTTTTCTTCCTGTTCTTTGGTGACAGGGGTAGGAACATAATTCTGGTTGTAAGGTGGGGGAACTTGACTGTATCTTATTCCCTCACCTTCATTTTCCTTCCACCACAATTAGTTTTCAATCATTAGGTTAACTACTTTACTAGAACCATCGAATTTTTTAAAATCAAGTTCAGCCTTTTCAAACTTACTAGTTAGATTTAAGATTTCTAACTTGGAAGCTTCCAATTTAGCAGTTAATTCAGCAATTTCTTGTTTGGCATCTAGGTGGTGACAACTTTTTATGCTAAAATCAGATTTAAGCTTAGAAATGTTCTTCTTTTGTGCTTCTATTTTGTCTAGAAAACCCTTTTCATTTTTCTTATGTTTGAAATTTTCTGATTTTATTCTCTCCATATCTCTACTTAGACTGCCGTTATGAAGCTTATAGATTTCTATTTTTTCACCACAATTTAAAGAACATGGTTGAAAACTTACCTAAGATGAATTTGAAGAATTGAACGCCATATAAGCAAACAGAAGCTCCTTGACCTTCTTCTCAGTAGCATTTTCTTCTCCAGTGTCTTCAACATTGGCGAAATTTGCATTCTGATTTCCAATGTTGAGCGCAGCATTTGACCTTCCCAAGAGCAACCATACTTCTTTCACCATTACCTGAACTACCTCCAGCCTCACCTCTGGTATTCCCAACTGGAACCAATGCCCTTTCCGAATTTCCATCCTTAGCTAGGTTAGTACATTCACGAGCAAATGACCCGACTCGTGACAGTTGTAGCACCTGAGAGTGTCTTTGTTAAAACCCACATTTTGATTATTAGGCATGTTCCAATTATTTCTACCCGTCCTCTTAGTGAACTTCTTTAAAAGAAAAACTGCCATAGCAATTTGCCACGAGATGTCCATTTCTTCAACATCATCGGGATGGATCTGATCTAGTTCAACAGCAACCATAGGTTGAACCAAATCTCCAGCCAAAAATGCATTATAGCAATTCATGAATCCCGTCGTTAGAGGTATATTCTCTTGAGTCTCCTTTGGTATGGTGGGGATCTGACTGAAGTTCTGACTGGGAGCATGAGTAGTTTTTCCATTATCGCTTGAAGACTGTCTAGACTTGGTGAAGAATACTAGAGCTGGTTTGGGTGAGTTGGATGATGATGATTGACCTAGAGTGGATGAGAACATCTGGAAGTTTCCCTGAGATGGTTTTTGAGTAGGCTTGAACAGTGAGAAACTATCTTGAGAAATAAGAGCACAATTGGAGGCAACGTTGTATCCAGCTGCACTGTAAGAGCTTGCATGATTTATTGCCCGCTGCTTATCATCCAGATCACATGCTTTAATAGTGGCTATAATTTCAGTCATACCCATTCTGTTGAGATCCTTAGTCTTTTTGATAACCGCAACATTCATGTCCCAACTCTTTGGCAATGAATTCACCAACTTGTTGTTTATTTCTGAAGTTTGCAGATAAATCCCTGCTGATCTCATTTCAGTCACAAGTGAGATAAATCTTTGAAGTTGAGATTCCAACGTTTCTCCTAAACCATGATTAAACATATCGAACTTATGTTGCAGCCGATCTTGGCGGCTTCTATTCATGTCTTTATTCCCTTCATATACTTCGATCAGTGCCTCCCGTAACTCTTTAGTAGATTGAAGTTCTCTAAACTGAAGAGAAATCTCAGGTGAGAGTGCCATGGTTAAAGTGGTGAGAGCTTTCTCATCTTCCTCAACTTTAGCAAAATCATCATCGTCATACTGTGCAACAGGTTTCACAAGAACTTCATCAGAGTCGTCCCTTTGATAGGTGATCCTTTGAGGTCCCCTAACAATACTTTTCCAGATTTTGGAATCTTTCATCTTGGCATAATGTTCAGAACGAAATTTCCATTCACTGAACTCTTCATGAGATAAGAGACGGGGTATACGAGTGGCAGTACCCATGATGGAAACAAGTTCTTGATGAAGTGATGAATTGGTTGAATTGTTGCCATTTGTTAACTGGGCCATTTTAATTGAGTTAATGAACGAATTATAGGTCCAAGTGTTACTTATGTCCAAACTTAAAGCCCAAGGCTGATTAATCAGGTCCAACAGTCTACTCAGCAGAAAACCGAGAACACAAACGTTGACCGAAAACCAAGTGATTTTGACCAAAATTTGACCGAGAACTCAAAGGCTGACCAGGTTTGACCGAGAACTCAAACTTTTGACCAAACTTTGACCGAGAATCCAAATTTTGACCAAGAACTGCTTTGACCAAAAACTACTAGTGGCCGAGAACTGTTCTTGGCTGAAAACACACAGTAGCTGAGAACTGCCTTGACCGATAACTATCAGTTACTGTTTTGGCCGAGAACACAGATTGTCAACAAACTCGTAACAAACTCCCGAGAAAAATGGATCTTGATTTGTTTCCAAACCAATATCAAATCTTTCCCAAATATTATTTTCTTCTTCTTCTCCGGTCACAGTTTCGCCGGAAATACGATCAAACCACCAAGAATACTTTCTTGAATCTTTGATATCACAATAACGAGCCTGAATTAGGTCTAAGGCTCTGATACCAATTGTAAGTCCCAAATCTGGATCACTACAATTATAATATCAATAAACAAGTATTAGTGCGAAATACCAACACTTGGTGAATCAAGAACACGAGCAAACACATGAGTGTAACACCGGAATTGCTTCAAAACACACGTATTATTATTATTATACGTCGGGTGCTTAAGCACTTTCAATACTTGCACGTATAGTAACTCTTAGACGGCCAAAACACAAAATGAACTAACAACCAAACCCTATACAATACATGCACTATATATAGGGAACCAAGAAACTTAAGCCCAAACGAATTAAGAGCCCACCGATATCTCTTAAGAGATCTCGGCTTACACAATATACCCGTGACCCAAAGCCCACATACATGCTAAGCCCGAATACAATTGACTAATTACAAACCATCCAAAAGTAGGCCCAACATTTTGGGCACGCTTTGTTAAATCCTTGAAAACAATACACATTCTCCATGTCCCATTACTTTTAGGGACAATCATTGGATTTGCAACCCATGTTTGGTAACGTATTTCTCTAATGATCCCCGCATTTAGCAACTCTTGAACTTGCGAATTCATTTTGTTAGTTCAGGACCCATCTTCCGCTTCTTTTGGACGACTGGTGTGAATGCTGGATTGACCCGCAACTTATGTTCCGGAATTTCTCTTGGAACGCCAGTCATGTCTGTGGGTTTCCAGGCGAGCACATCTATGTTTTTTTTACCAATAATTCTTTCAAAAATTCCCTCACTATTTCAGATATAGTAGGACCAATTGTGATCGTTTGTTTCGGAAACTTTGGGTTCATCACCCACTTCTCCAATTCAGTTCTTTCCACCAATTTTGAAATTTTACTTAGTTTCGAGCTTTCTAGCGCGAAGTAGTGTTTGTTAATGCGGATGATTGCCACACCTATGCGAAATGGAACTCCTACCGCACCATGATTTGTAGATGGGTTAGCATTAAAATAACCAATTGCCTCTCTTCCCAAGATTAAATCATCTTTTGACTTAACTAGCAAAACCAAGAATTCTACATCCTCAGTTCGCGAGTGAATTCCATCACTAAGGGTAACAGGGAAAGAAATCACCCCTCGCGGTTGCATTACCTCATATCCAAAACCAGACACCTGTGCGTGAATAGGTTTCACCCTCACCTTGTCTTCTTCGTCCAACTGCTCAAAGCATTGTTCATGCATATCGGATGTACTTCCGGTATCAAAGAAGACGTATTGAGATCTATAATGCCCAATCAAGGCAGTAACTATCAGCGGGTACTTCATACAAGGACCACCTTTTACCCGCAGAAACACAACAGGCTCGCTTTTCCACTCTTCATAATCAACTTCTTGTCTTTTGTGTTTGCAGAGCTTTCCCCCTTGGATCATGTGAACGTTTAGATACTTAACCTGCTTTTTAGGAGGGCCATGATTGATTTGTGCGGGTGGTTTGTGGGTCTCTTGCCTCATGTTTTTCAAAAGATGCTCTAACCTTCCTGACTTGATTGCATTCTCAATCTCATTTCTTAAGCTAACACAACAATCCGTGTGATGACTAATATCATTCTAAAACATGCATTGCTTATTGGGATTCAAATGTGTTCTCTTCATTAGTGGCTGTGGTTTTTTGAAATTCACATTTTTTGTAGTCAAAATCTCCAAAGGAGTTTTTGTCAACGGAGTCCAATTGTTACTATCTTGCCTTGAATTACGATCCTTATTCTTATTACCAATTGATGTGTTGTAAAACACACTTACTTTCCTTATGATTTTATCATGGTTTTTATGCTTAATTGTTTATTTTATGAAAGTATTGGGGGTTAAGTGCAATAATTTAAAAAGTTTAAATGTTAATTGTAGGTTTATGAAAGATGGTAAAAAAAGAGTTAAGTTGGAAGACTCTAGGGGCCTTTTTGTTCAAGTTTCAAAACTACAACTCAAGGCCCGACCCAAGCCCACAAGTTAGAAGCCTTACATGATATTATATTAAGTTAATTAACTTAATTTTCTGCCAGAATCCAGCCACAAAACCGAAATCAAAGAACCCTAACTCCTACTACCTAGTCCGATCGGCAGCAAGAGGAAAAAGAAAGAAAATTTAGTGGTGGCTAGGTGGCGGCTAGGGAAGAAAGAAAGAAGGCTTGGGTGACTTGGGACAACAGCTATACTCGTTTTTCATCATTTATATCAGCTATATACTCTAAGTAAAACTCTCATAAACTTTATTTTTTGTTCAAGAATCCTAACTAGTTGAATTGATCTTTTTCTTTGGATTGTTTTGCAAGTAATTGATTGTTTAACTTTGATTTAGTTATTCTTGGATTTTGAGTGAGTTTGATTATGTTTATGTTGATGTTTATGATGATTTACTTGAATGTTAATGGCTGTCCAAACTTAATGAGTAGCTAATCTTGTTTGTTCTACCTAGGTTTGATGAATATTGTTAGGTTTTGACTAGTAATATGGATTGTTAATGATCATGGCTTAAATTGTTAATGTAAAGTTTGATTTAACAGTAAATTAGATTGTGTTTAGTGGCTGTGTTTTGTTTGATTATACCTAATAACCTCGTGCTTTAATTAATTGAATCGGTTTTGATTAGTTGTTGCATGTTTAAGGCTCTTTACTTTGTGTTTAGGGTTTATTTGCGGGAAGTACAACTGTAGGGATAAGTGGGTAAATTAATTAGATAAAATCAGTTGTGAAACACCTTCTTAGAGACCGAGAGGTGATAAGAAGTAAACTCGTCTCATTACTTTTACTTGTTAGAATTAAGATCGCGCGAGAGCGGGTTTTGTTCTTGTCGGGTTTGGGTGTTTGAGCGATTAGTTGGTCTAGTTTAAGTTAAGTTGAATTGTTCCTCTATCCTTGGTTGCGTAGTATTCGTTTCCATTAGGCTAGTGTGTCGGTGAGACCGAGAGGTGAGTCGGCATTAGAACACGTTAATAATTTGTTTTCCCGGTTTGTTCTTAAAATCAACTAAGATAAGTTATAGTTTGTTAGTGAGACCGAGAGGTGATCTGACCTTTTTGAGCGAACCTTAGTTGTGTCATCCTTTAGAACCGGTGTCGTGAGAGTTTTCAATCCATTGTCTTGTCATCTCCTTCAATATGATTCTTACCTAGGTAGACGTTTTTATCACTGCAGTCAAAGTTTCCGAAGTTTTGTCAAAAGTTTTCATTTAGTTAAGTTAAGTAGTTAAATCAAATAAAAAAAATCAATTAAATATTTTGGTGACTCTTGGTTAGAGTTTAGTGATTATAAACGTTTTCACATGTCTTCGAGTTTGATATCCGGACTTTCCTCATCTGTGCTATACGCGACCGGTACACTTGCCGTTTGTGTGAACTAGGATAGATTGTTTGGTTTTTAAAGCTTAGTTGTGACTTGTGTTTTATTTATATATATATTTATATATATTTTCGCACATCACCAATTAATGTTCTCGCATCTGGTAGGTTTGTATTTTTTGAGGATGGTTGAAGTATGGACCAAATTGAACCCCGCACTAGTCTATTCACCCGCGTATTCTTGAATTCCACCTTTGTTGTCTGTTTCGGACTTTCAGACCCTAAAGTTTTTTCTGTTCTAGGAAAAAAAAATTTTTGCGGACATGATGTCATCCCAAGTTTTGGGCATACCATTTTTTCCAATTAAACACCTTATTAAGGCTCCACTCCGCACGTTCTTGCGGAAGGCACCCCACAACATATCTTCGCTGATTCCACTGATGTTTAAGCTTTCATTGTTAAATCGCATAATGTAATCTTCAACAGATTCATTGTTTCGCCTAACAACATCCAAAATTTCATACGGGTCCCGTGTGTGTTTTTTATGTTTGCTGAAATGCTGTGAGAACTTAGCTACCAAATCATCCCAATTTTTTATATGACCATCCCCCAACTTCTCGAACCATTCGCGCGCAGCCCTATTCAATGTTAAGGCAAACATGTGACACCAGTAAGGAAGATTCCAACCACTGACTCCCCCTACCGCAACAAAATTGAGCAAGTAATCACTATGAATCTTCAAGTTAACCGGAAATGGAGTTGTACCAATACGCGGGATAAACTTTGATTTTTCTGCGAATGCCGCGGGACGATACGTCTTCGTGAAATCTTCTTCCGCATCACTACAGTACACAGTATGTCCAACCACTGCACGCGGACGACTGATCTCTTCTCTACCATGAACTTGACTGTTGTCGCTAAAGTAGCTAGCCTCATCACGATGATGTGGGGTATCTTTTTCTAGAAGCATGACTCTGATCATGCGCAGTTCTGCGGGAAAATTCGCGTATAGTTGGACGATCTCTGTCACGACTTCTCTCATCCATTCCCCCCCCCCTTAGAAAACAAATTGATTCTGGCACTCTCTCGCATCTGACTCTGTCTGACTGTTGTAGGAGGATATGGAGACCTTAACGGAACATCATCATACACCAAAGTCTTTTCTCGGATTCACTCCTCTCGCAGAGTGCGTTCATACTCAGTTATAATCTTCGCTTGTTGCAGCTGAAACCATTCTTCGGGAGACTAAATCCCCTCAGATCTGACATTCTGACGGTGAGACCTCTCCTGAGGGGAATTTCCAAATCTGTTTTCCAGATCAGACTCCCGACGAGTCTCCACCGTCACATGTTCCAAATCGCTAGGAGTCGGACCCGCAGGTGTCGGACCTCCAACTGAGCGTCTGGTTATTGCTGGATTTTCCTTCTGACCTTGAAGTGATTGACTCATACCACCCAAGCAAACAAAAACTCTTATAATTCTAACACAAACACGAATGGTGTCAATGAAGAAGCACGAATCTAAACCTAGATAGGTTAGACCGGTGATTCCACAGGATTCAAGTCTGATAACAAATAACTTGTCGGTGTGAATAAAGCTCCACAAGTCCGGTGACAGATACTTGCAAAACAGACCACCGTGAGCTCGTTACGGGAAGGACAAGAGGGGGGTCTTCCCGTAACCACCCTCCAGCGTGATAATAGTACAGTTCTAGAAAGAGAAAATACTTTAAGTAATTGTTGTAATAAGTGAAGTGTGAATGAATACCTCATGGTGATGAAGAGAGTATTTATAGCCGAAGGATGGAGGAATATTATTGGTATAGTTTTCCTATCTAGAAGATGCTCTTTGTAACAAACTGGACACGTGTCCGCATGTGATAGGACGAGATATCTGGCCATGTGCATGGTTATAACAACCTTGCCAGCTGTCCTTCTCTAATTGGTTGTTACCTCAAGTGCTTTCCAAGGAAAGATCTTTACGTATATCTTCTAGAAAGAAGTTAGTTACAACTGATTTTGTTGATGTCACTCTTTTGTCATCTCGCGCATGAGGGTAACATATTGCGGATGACTTCTGAGGGAGTCTTGATTGACTCTCAGATGGTCTCTAGAGTTTATTCTTAATCTTACTCTGACTTTACTTATAAGGGTGATGGGAATGTTCCATGAGTGACTTCTGAGGAAGTCCTGAATGATCCGCGGACGATCCGTTATGTGTATTTGGGTCTTTTCACTACCCTACCTCTATAATAGGTCTTCTTGTATTAAAAAAATGTATTGTTATACTATTACTTGAGTGTTTGCAAGCAAAAGCAATAATCTATCTTTTGAAATCAAACACGTTTTAAAATTTTTGATAGATTCTTAAGGAAAGATCTTTAGATAAGAGATTCTAACTTGGCGTCCATATTTTTGAGACTTTTCAAGTTACAGGTTCATATAAATTGTTATGTAATCGTAAATTCGAATTGGGTTTGGGACTAGAGAAGAGGGCCAGGAGGGGGTATAAATGACGCAACAAAATGAGTTGCTCGAGTTTCTATCTAGCATTTCTTTCTCGACTTTAAATGATCAATGGGTTTGAGATTTAGAGTTTCATGATATTTATTTTGTTAAAGATATTAGAAAGTCTCTTGACTGGCCGGGAGTTACCGTTACCATTCTCATTATGAGATGCAACTAATTCGTGCCCAAGAATGTTTATATTTTATGTACACAGGTACTTTTGGATCGTCTTTAGACTAGAGTTAACTTTTCTGCTAAATGTTTGGATACTTGGTCCTTATTTCCGATTTGTAAGAATTCAGTTGAGGATGTGGATCCTGTTTTTCGTGGGTTTAGTATTGCTTCAAGGATTTGAAATTCGATTGGTCGTTGGTTGGAGGTGGATTTTCCGTTTATTTTGGGTCCTAAATTTTTTTTTGAATTGATTGGATTTCTCTGTATGAGTGAAAAAGAAAAAATGAAATTTTCACCTTGGATGCTTATTTGAAACAATCGAAACCTAGTGATTTTTGGCACGAAGTTTGATTAAAAAGACTCTTTTATTCAATTTTTTTAATGTTTTTCTTCCGCTAATTGTCATTTTATTTCAAACTGCATAGAGTAAAAAATCCGCAACTTAGTATGTAATTTTGCCTTTTCTTTCTAGTAAGGAATTTTTTTTTACTAGGAAAGGTGTTTTTAATTCAATTGTTGATAAAAAAATTCCTCAACAAATAGACACAACGGATGAGCACAATCAAAACAATTAGAATGGTTGAATGACTATAATTCCTAAGTAATTAACATAGTTAACTTATATTACTTAATCTACTATTATAATAAAACAAGGTTTTTTCTAATACCTGTCATTCATACATTAGTTTCACTTTTTATTTTCACTTCATGTAATCTAGACACCTGGGTTTACCACAAGTAAGAATTTGACAGTTGCTTTATGGTTTCATGCAACCGTCCATCATAATACTCACACGTCTTCTCACCCCATCTTGTATTTTACAATCTTTCCAAGCTTCCTTCCCACAGCCTCCAATTCATCTCCCTCTTGTGAGGGTTTCAATTCAACCAGCTTCTACGATCAAAATCTAGGGCCAGTGAGATCTCTACATGGTCATGGTGGTGGCTTGTATATGGTGTGATTTGATGGACGCGCAGAGGTCTCGCTGTTATCACTCGCGATTGCAGGTAATTTAGGGTTGTTGTTTACAAAGATTTGGGTATACATATGTTATCCTCTTGATTCTATATGATTATTGTGGTTGTGGAAGTTTAAACTTCCGAGGGACGATTCTAGGTAGTTATGAATGATCCTTTTTGATTTGTTTGATTTTAGCTTCGAAAAGCTTTTTGTGATCAAGTTTGTTTATTAATTATTAATCTTATGGATCTTCACAAACCAGTTTTAGCAGTTCTCAGAATTTTGAAATATATATATAATAGGACTTAGTCACAATGCCATAAACTTTTGGGATGCTTCCTATGCACTTCTGATTTCAGTTGTATCATTTTATCAACAGGTAGTTTCTGATTCCAACTACATTCTAATAAATTTTACATTAAAATCATCGTAATCAGTTAATTGTTCTTATCCTTTTTTTGCTTAAAATAATGCAGAGTGAAAATGACCGGTCTTTAACTGCTGTACTCCGGACTGCATTGTGTTATGATGTGGAAGCACGATACTTCATATTTGGCGAACAAAGTGGAACATTAAGTATATATATATTTATACCATGTTACATTTGAATTTGAATTGGATGATTTAATCTATATAAAACAAATTGTGTTACAGGTTAGAATTTGCAAATTTAAGCTTTAGCCATATGCCTCAGAGAGTAGTTTTTTTGTCCTTACAGGTACTAACTTTCATATTGTTTACTTAAATATCAACTGTAGATGATTACATAATATGTTTTGTATTATATATACTCAAATTTAATACTTTGTAAATATTAAAAATTCTTGAATCAAAAACTGATCCAAAAAGTTAACAATTTGATCAAAATTATAATTTTAAGAACCCAATACTATATACAATTAGTTTTATTAGAGAAAGTCTTCAGAAAACATTTAGTTATATCAGTAATATTAACTTTTATTGTTCATTTTTGTGTTTTGGGTATCTTATCCACCTCTTACAGTTGAAAAGAGCTCAATCCAATGTATGGATGCATTGGTGGTAACGGGTCAACCAGTTTCAGTCTCAACGAGTTGCTTTCAGAACGTGTCAAAACGAGTCAACGGGTCAGGTTGAGTCATAAACACTTCTATTGTATATTTCTTAATAGTTAATGATAAAATATGATAAAATATATGTTTGTATAATATGATTAAGAAGCTGTATGAACTAAAAGGTGCGTATTTTAAATTCGTTTTTAACCCAAACTAAAATGACGAAAAAATATATTTATATGAAGAGGTTTACAAATGCGGCCCATTACGACCCATAACCTACCGTGAAGTATACCCGTTGTGACTCGTATTGGCTCTTATCAAAGTCATTTTGATCGAACTAAAGTAACCATTTTTATAATGGTTTTTAAAAACCAGTGCGAATATATCATCTCTGAAAATCATAGTTAGCGGTTTGGTCCTTTTTTGGTGTCTTATCATTAGTGAACGTCATAGTTGAACTGAACACCTACAGTTTGTTTGTTTGTTTTAAACTTTAAATTTTGCTAAAATTGACCACAAATGGTGATATGAAGGTATGGCTAATTAGATATGCATATTTTAAGTATCTTGTAATGAAAGCTTGCTCAATGTTCATTTGGTCTTTTACTCTTTTAGTATCAACATGTGAAAATGGAACCAGAGAGTGGTCTCTGGAAGGCATAATTCTTTTGTTGGATAGTAAGTGTGTGTGTTAATGAATATTGATTGCATTCAATGTGTTTGTGAAAATGTCTATTATAATTTTTGATTTTTGTCATGTTTCAGGTGGAAAGTTCAAATTTTTTGTTTGAGCCAACGATCATTATAGAGAACTTTTTTTGGTTTGTCTTCACTTGATTGGAAGATGAACCCAAAATTTCTTCAATTGTAAATATGATCTCGATATATCATGACTTGGTTATAACCTTTTTTTTTTTTTTTTGTGAGTATGATAGTATAAATGATGAACTACAATATTTAATTTAAAAACTAAGTAGAAAGCATGAATCACTTGAAAGTAAATGGTTCTAATGGGTTGAAAATAGCGCAAAGTATGTTTCTAAAACACAAATCTTTTCTGAAATAAAAATGAACATAGCTTTAACATAAGTATTTCAAATAAATACTATATATACATATGCATAGTTTATAACATATATAGTTATATACAATTAAATATTTAAAGTGATTATAATTTAATTATTTTTTTCAGTAGAACACACGTTCCTATCTTGTGTGCCGTTGTTTATAAAAGTTGATTTTAGAGAGGAAATTTACAACATCGGCTGAATTGAGCTACGATAATTTTTTGTTTCACATTATCAAACAGTTTTTATTTATATATCCTAAATTATACTTGCGTATTCTTCAAAGTGTTATTTGATGATTTGCTTGTGTCAATGCATGTAAAACATAATCGATGATGACACGGTGTTAGGTTCATCTTTTTTATACCCAACCCCGTGTACTACACGGGTTATAACCTAGTACTGATATATTATAAAAAAATTGTATTTTTTTTACTATTACTTGAGTGATAGGAAGCAAAAGCAATAATATCTACCTTTTGAAATCAAACACGTTTTTAAAAATTTTGATCGTCTTAAAACTAATAATGATAAAAATAATAATAATAATAATAACAATAATAATAAATAAATAAATAAAAAGTAAGAAAGAAAAAACAATAAGTTGCTATCATGGCATCTAAGTTTCATGCAACCCAAATTGCTTTTTGTTTTTTTGGTTGCCTGCTACAATGAATATATAGAAAACAAGCCTGTCATTGTTGTATCTTTCATCTTATTTTGCCTTAAATGAGTGGCAATAACACAAAAGCCGGTGAATTGTGGTCTATAATATTTGTATTTTCTTTAGATATTATGAATTTACCTGTTCTTGAGGACACCAACTAACGATTATGCCTCTCCCTTTAGTCTCAGATAAGAACTCAGGTGGCATCGCCCCCTCATCACCGCCAAACTCCATGGCTAGGTTATTTTCGTTAACTTTAGGAGTATCACGATCTTGACAAATGGTATACCTAATTGGGTTTGGATGTGGACTCGCGAATAGCATAAGGATCTTTTGTGCCAAGCCAATGAACTCAACTCATATCTGTCGGTCCAAACGGATCAATCAATCGAACGAACAAATAAACAAACACGAGATATTATGGGTGACAACTCATGACTCTTTTCATATAATCAAATGAACTTAACAAACTTACATGGAGAAGAGACTCCTTAACACACCAAAATACAATAATGTAGACCCCTATTTATAGATTTACTCAACTTTTTCTCCAAGACAATTACTAACTTTCTATCCAAGACAAAACTTTTCCTAAACCTATCATAATCCAGTTAACTAAAATAAAGCATAACAAACTAAACTCTTAACTTTATTACTAATTTAAGATTAACCTTCATTCACCCCCTTAATCTTTAATTGCTAATTTTCTTGTTTTTGTACCATCAAGGTCTTGAATTCCCAACACTACTCTCAACTCCTCAATTGTAATCACTGTTTCATTTGTACCCTTTCTTTTTAGTTGTTTGTAACAAACATGTTTAACAAATTCTTTACATTCGCCGTTCAAACCATTCACAATGATCTCAGATACAACTTCATTCTCCACGTTCTTCTTTCTCACTTTTCTTTTCTTTCTTTCCTCAAAACTTGCAGATGGGTTATTCATTCTTTCTTGATCAGACCCTTTTTGTCCTTTCATTCTGACAATTTTTCTGAACCTTTCATTTAATTCTGACTTTTCAACAACAAATGCTCAATGGTTGACTTTCACACATGGTCAAAATCTACAGACTTGTTAGTTGCATCATTCATTTCATTCATTATCATATCCTTTCTCTCATCTTCGTTATCAGTAGCAAATTTATTGCTTAGCTTTTGCTCACTTATCTTAACAGTTTTTTCATCTTTTAGGTTGTTTGAGTTAGAAAACATAGCTCAAAGTCACTATAGTATCTTCTTTTGCCGAAGAAAGTCTTTCTTTTTCTTTACAATCTAAAACAGCTTGCAAAGATTTTTCTATATCTACAGTTTCATGCGATTCTTTCTTATATGCGTGTTCTTCTTGAACAATAGCATCTAATCTTTCTTTCTCAACAATCTCATCCAATCTTTCTTTGCCAACGGCTTCTTGGGCTGCCTTTTCATCTTCTACCTTTCGTATATAATCAATTCCAAGAAATCAAATCTTCACAGCATGCCATGCTTCCTTAGCACTCATAAGGAGTATGCCAACTTGTATCAAGATGTCTTTCGGTAGGGTTTGACATATGTACAATGTACCCCGATTCTATGTACATCTTTCTTTCATCTATAGCAATGTCTCCCTTTAGTCTCAGCTAGGAACTCCGGTGGCATCACCGCCAAACTCCCTGGATAGGTTATTTTCGTTAACTTTGGGAGTATCGTGATCTTGACAATAGGTATAACTAATTGAGTTTGGATGGAGACTTGCGAATAGCAAGAAGGATATTTTGTGCCAAGCCAATGAATGCAACTCACATATGTTAGCCCAGAAGGATCAAACAATCGAATCAACGAACGGACAAATAAACGAACACGAGATATTAGGGGTAACAACCCGCGACTCTTTTCATATAATCAAACGAACTTAGTAAACTTACATGGAGAAAAGAATCCGTAACACCCCAAAATGCAATAATGTAGTCCCCTATTTATAAATTTTCTCCACTTATCAAGACAAAACTTTTCTCAAACCTATCATAATTCAATTAACTAACATAAAACATAACAAAATAAACCCTTAGCTTTAGTACTAATTGAAGATTAACCTTCAACGTCTTCTTTCCAAAGATTAGACCCAACATGTGTGACATGTGCATCTTGAATCCGTTGTTCCATTATATGTAGCAGGCCCACGGTGAAAATTCGTGGGATCGATGGAATTAAAGGGTTGATATAGTCCTGTTCTACATCATCAAATGTGTTTAGCACTACTTCCGAGCCTCTGGGTAGTGCCAGAGTCTCATTTATGAAATCATTGAGCATGATGTCGTTTATGTCTATGGCTCGAATGAAACTCAGGAAATCTCTTAATCAGATTTTGTTCATCCCTGGAATCGAATCTATGGTTGTTAGTTTCTAAATACACATTGGTTACCTAACTCATATCTGAATCATTTTTAGTTGATTAGTAAAAGTAATTGAATGATAAAAGTTAGTAATTCACATTGGAAGGGAAGTAAGAAAAATGAATAAATATCAAGTGTTATAAATTTGTGTTAAGACATTCCTTGAAGGCACAATCAAATAGTTAAAACAGTTATCTAAATAAATAATATCACTTCGACTAAATACCTTTTTATGCCTTGAATACAAACCGTAGAATGTCCTTCAAGACACTTAAGATTAAGATGGCGGCCCTCCAAATGCTTACATTTAAGCCAAATTCTTAACATTTTTGTGTTTATATTGTGGAAGAATATAGTATTAGAATTTTAACATTATAGTGTTATCATAATTAGAAGATTGTATTTTATTATGTTTCTTTGTATTTATCTTCTTGTAACCCTATATATAATTGATAAATAATACAATATATCTTACGAAGTTTTCATTATTCTAAATGATATCACAGCCTTAGATTTTATCCTGTTTCGTTTTCTTCTTCCCGTTCTCGTCCTGCCTCAGTGACGGATGAACACAAAAAAAAGTTGATTATAATCAACCGCCGTCAACATAGACTACGGCCTATCTTCAATCACTACTAATTGCTCATGCGCCGTCGTTGTCTTTGCTATTCCTATTTAATTGTGAGCACATGAACAAACCTTACACGAGCAACTTCTTTCATCCTTATCATTCTTTTTTCTTTTATTATTAATCGTTTCCCCTCCTTGACAATTCTTTTCCTGTTATGATATTAGCCCTAATTATAACAATATTTTCGAAGTAATAATTGAAGTAAGAAATATGCTGAGTAAACAATATGATATTTTTGTTACTTCTGGATATCAACCTTCGTACAAATACATTCTATTTATAAGGAAAAAACTACTGTGCAAAAAGTAAACTACTGACAATCTAAACTATCGTATTTCACTTGGAGTGTTCGTGTGAATAAAGGTGTTTGACAATTGTGTCATCCATCATTCATTAATAATTCATAACACTCCCCCTTGGATGACACCATTTCAAAACGTCGGGGTCTTGAAGTACTGCCTTATTAAAAACCTTGCTAAAGGAAAACCCAATGGGAAAAAACTTTAGCTAAGGGAAAAAGAGTGCAGTATATAGCTCCCCCTCAAATTGCAGGTCGTTACATTGTTCGTACATGGCGCATGCCAATATCATGAACATGTTTCCTGAATGTTGCTGTGGGAAGTGCTTTTGTGAAAAGATCAGCTTAGTTGTTGCTGGACTGGACATATCTCATTTCAACCTGATTGTCTTTAATAAGGTCTCGAGTATACTCAAAGTATCTTGGTTGTATATGCTTTGTTCTGTCACTTTTGATATATCCTTCCTTCATTTGCGAGACACAAGCTGCATTATCTTCATAGATAGGAGTTGGAATTCGATCTTTCTCTAGTCCACAAGAAATCAATATGTGTCGTGACGTAGATCTTAACCATACACATTCTCTTGAAGCTTCATGCAATGCAATGACTTCAGCATGATTTGAAGATGTTGCAATGAGTGTTTGTTTCTGAGAACGCCATGAAATCGCAGTTCCTCCATTCTTAAATACATATCCAGTTTGAGATTTTGCTTTATGGGGATCAGATAAATAACCTGCATCTGCATAACCAACTAACCCTTCTTTTGAATCGTTAGGATAAAATAAACCTAAATCAACAGTTCCTTTTAAATACCGAAAAATATGTTTAATGCCATTCCAATGTCTTTTAGTAGGGGATGAACTGAATCTTGCCAATAAATTAACTGCAAAAGAAATGTCAGGTCTTGTACAGTTAGTAAGATACATAAGTGCTCCAATTGCACTGAGGTATGGTACTTCGGGACCAAGAATCTCTTCATTATCTTCGCAAGGACGAAATGGATCATTGTCAACATTGAGTGATCTAACAACCATCGGTGTGCTTAAAGGATTTGCTTTGTCCATATTGAAACGTTTTAAGAGTTTCTCAGTATAAGTTGACTGATGCACAAGTATCCCATTATGCATATGCTCAATTTGTAAACCAAGACAATATTTGGTTTTTCCAAGATCTTTCATTTCGAATTCTTTCTTTAAAAGAGCAATTGCTTCATTAATTTCTTTTCGTGTCCCAATTAAATTTAGATCGTCAACATACACAGCTATGATCACATATCCTGATGTTGTCTTCTTGATGAAGACACATGGACAAATAAGATTATTTGTGTATCCTTTGCTTATCAAATAATCACTCAAACGATTGTACCACATCCTTCCAGATTGTTTCAGTCCATACAAGGATCTTTGTAATTTGATGGAATACATTTCCTTAGGCTTTGAGCTTATTGCATCGGGGAGTTTAAATCCTTCGGGAATTTTCATATATATGTCACTATCTAGTGATCCATACAAGTAAGCTGTGACAACATCCATAAGACGTATCTCTAACTTTTTAGAGACTGCTAAGCTGATTAAATATCTAAACGTAATAGCATCCATAACCGGAGAATACGTTTCTTCATAGTCAATTCTTGGCCTCTGAGAAAAACCTTGAGCTACAAGTCTTGCTTTATATCTTGTAACTTCATTTTTCTCATTACGTTTTCTCACAAAAACCAATTTATATCCTACAGGTTTCATTGACTTTGGTGTAATGACAATAGGTCCAAAAACCTTTCGATTGTTTAGTGAGTTTAATTCAACTTGCATAGCATCTTTCCATTTATTTCAATCTTGTCGATTTTTACAATCATCTACAGATTTTGGTTCAGGGTCATCATTTTCTTCCATGATATCGCTTGCCACAGAATAAGAAAATATATCATCAATATTTTCCATTTCATCTCGATCCCATATTATATGTGATTTACCATAGTTTATTGACAATTCTTTATTGGAATCATTTATTTCTTCCTGAGGAAATGTTTTATCATTTATTCTTTCCTGAGGGAAGGTTTTGTCAATCATTCCTTCCTTAGGGTCAGTATCCTTCTCAGAACCCTTTCTTTTTCGAGGATTTTTATCCTTTGAACCGATTGGCCTTCCACGTTTTAAACGTTTTTGAGATTCATGAGGTGCATTATTATGGTTTTGCTTGCTTGGAATCTCAACTCGAGCTGGAGCATTAGCAGCTGGTATATGAGATTTAGTGACCCTGTTTATATCAGTAAATGCATCAGGTAACTGATTTGCAATTTCTTGTAGATGTATTATTTTTTGAACCTCTGTCTCACTTTGTTTTGATCTTGGGTCTAGGTGTAACAATGATGGCACACACCATGATATATCTCTTTCTTGCTTTTTCATTTCTCCCCCTAATGTCGGGAACATTGTCTCGTTAAAATGACAATCATCAAAACGTGCTGTAAATACATCACCTGTTAAAGGTTCAAGGTATCTTATGATGGAAGATGTTTCATATCCAACATATATTCCCAACCTTCTTTGGGGACCCATTTTTGTGCGTTGTGGTGGTGCAATAGGAACATACACAGCACAACCAAAAATTCTAAGATGATAGATATTTGGCTCATTTCCAGAAACAAGTTGTGTGGGAGAGTATTTATGATTTGCACTTGGTCTCACGCGGATTAATGATCCAGCATGCATAATTGCATGACCCCAAATAGAAACAGGGAGTTTTGTCCTCATTATTAATGGTCTAGCTATTAGCTGTAAGCGTTTGATCAACGACTCGGCTAAGCCATTTTGTGTGTGTACATGAGCAACAGGGTGTTCTACAACAATCCCCACAGACATGCAATAATCATCAAAAGCATGTGATGTAAATTCTCCCACATTATCAAGCCTTACTCTTTTAATGGTATAATCTGAAAAATGTGCACGTAATTTGATAATTTGAGCAAGAAATTTTGCAAAAGCAATATTACGAGTCGATAATAAAGAGATATTAGACCATCTGCTGGATGCGTCTATTAAGACCATGAAGTATCTAAATGGTCCGCATGGTGGATGAATTGGTCCACATATGTCACCTTGAATTCTTTCAAGAAACATTGGTGTTTCTTTATCGACTTTTAATGGCGAAGGCCTTGTAATTAATTTTCCAAGAGAACAAGATGTACATTGAGGCATTTTATCTATTTTGTGGATCTTTTGACCTTTCAGTGGATGCCCATGTGTATTTTCAATGATCCTTTTCATCATTGTGGATCCTGGATGGCCTAATCTGTCATGCCATAAGTTTATGATACCAGAATCGCAACAATTTTCTTTGACTGCCATATGTGCTTGAGGCACATTTATATATGTATAATGCAAACCAGAATGGAGCATTGGCAATTTTTCCAATATTTGATCTTTGCTTATGATATGCAAATATTTTTCATTACTAACAGTACTTGACTGAGTATCATATCCATTATGATATATGTTTCTGAAACTCAACAAATTTCTTGTTGATTTTGGGGAAAATAAAGCATTTTCTATTTTGAGCTTTGTACCATTTGGTAATGCTAAATTAGCTTTTCCCACTCCTTCTATTAAGTTTGTAGGACCTGATATTGTATTGATGATCCCTTTTGTTGGTTTCAGTTTATAAAAATATTTTTTAGATCTAAGTATAGTATGCGTGGCTCCACTATCCGCTATACATATATCTTCTTCATTTGTTTGATCTTGTGCTCCGGTGATTTTCATTTTAAATCTTGAAAAATATTAAGAAAAAAAATAAGTGTATAATGAAGACATATGATATTTTAATAAGAACTTTATTTAATTGAAACACAAGTAGTACATGAAAGAGAAACTACATAATTAAAGATAATGAGAACACACTTAATAATTGCATCTAATTATAGTAGTCAAGCAACTTTGTTTCAAAGTTCCACCCCAAAGTCTTCAACGCTCAGCTCAGCATTAATATTATTAAAGTTATCAACATGGTACACTTCTTTCTCTTTTCCTTTTAGAGAGGCTTGGTACAGTTCACACAGATGTGGAGCTGTGCGACAAGCCTTTGCCCAGTGGTTTGTACTTCGACATCTAAAACATGAAGTGCCATTGTTTTCGGACAGAACAGCTTCATTCCATTTATTTTGGTGGTTGGAATTGGTATTGTGTGGGACATGATAAATATTGGCTCTCTGGTTACGACCACGGCCACGACCACGACCGTAAGAATTATTGTTCCATTTGAATGAAAGCTTACGATCATTAAAATGTCTTTTGTCAAAATGACCATGGCCACGTCCACGGCCTCGTCCTCGACTTTGTTCCCATTTATGACCAGAATTTTTATGAGAACTTTTGTGAGCAACATGTGCTTCTGGTATTGCTAATGAACCCGTGGGACGAGATTGATGAATTTTCATCAATAATTCATTATTTTTCTCTGCTACAAGGAGCAATGCATTTAGATCAGAGTATCTCCTAAAATTCTGCAAACGATAATGTGTTTGCAAGTTTATGTTTGATGCATGAAACGTGGAGAAAGTTTTCTCTAACTTTTCTTCCTCTGTTACGGGATACCCACAAAATTCTAGAAGTAGGAAGTAAAACTTGGAACCTAAGACTGTTCCATTCATCTCTAGAAGTAGGAAGTAAAACTTCTCTTAGATGACCGAATCTGCTTTTCAAATCTTCCCATATCATATATGGGTTATCATAATTAAAATACGCATGTTGTAGTAATTCATCAATATGTTTATGGATGAAAACATCAGCTCTTGCTTTATCCTGGTCAGAGCAATCATTGTATTCTTGGATTGTTTCTAACACATCCATAGATTTTAAATGTCTTTTGACATTTGCTGTCCAAGACATATAATTTTCTCCAGAAATGTTGAGTGCAGGGAATTCGAGTTTTGCTATATTTGACATTTTGTTACTAAACATAATAGAGCAAATAATAAGATAAATATTAGAATCCATATATATCAATCAACAATGAGATACAATACATTGGTAGAGCTATAAACATATAAAAGAAAAAGAAAATGCCGAAATCTTCAGATGGGAGATTAAAAATTAGAATGAGAGGTAGTATAAGCATTATAGTGACCAACAACAAAACCGGGTGAATCATTTTGAGAACTTTATCTTGGATAAATTTAATAAGAAGAATGTTTGTTGTAAATGAAATGGGGTTAATGATTGGTTATTTATAGTGAAAATTTATAACCTTTTTACAACGGTTACATTACCGTTTATAACGGTAACATTACCGTTTGTATGTGTGTGTGTATATATATAATATATAATATTAATTATTTTAAAGTAAGATAATAAATAAGATATTAAATACAGTTTATTTTATAAAATATATAATTAGTATGCACAATAATAAGAATAAAATTGTTAGTGTAAATAAATCTAACTTCTAAATAGATATTAGTGTGCATATATAAATAAAAGTTAGAATAGTTATCAAATTTTAATAACAATGTTTATACTCATTATTGCTATTACTTAGTATATTAGTTAGTATATGTATACGCATAGATATATATCTAATGTACATAATTAAAGAAGTGTTTATTATACTTATGTAGATACCTTTGTGTCTATTACCTTTCTTGGTTAGGATATAAGCGGCTCGTGCTGATAACGTGTTATGATATTAGCCCTAATTATAACAATATTTTCGAAGTAATAATTGAAGTAAGAAATATGCTGAGTAAACAATATGATATTTTTGTTACTTCTGGATATCAACCTTCGTACAAATACATTCTATTTATAAGGCAAAAACTACTGTGCAAAAAGTAAACTACCGACAATCTAAACTATTGTATTTTACTTGGAGTGTTCGTGTGAATAAAGGTGTTTGACAATTGTGTCATCCATCATTCATCAATAATTCATAACATTTCCTTATTTTTTATCCATATTCTTCTTTATTTCTTTTCTCTGCTTTTGTTTTTCTTTTTAGCTAGTAATTTGTTTTATTGCTTTGGAAAAGAAAATGTTTTTCCCTTAATTTAGTCGATAAAAAATAAGTATTCACAGTTTGTATTATTTATATTTTTTCTTTGGAAGAAAGATATTGCCGCCATGTGTCAGCAAGTCATTGCTTCGGCCAACTCAGTTTTAGCTTCTACCGTTGCAGTCGAAGCTCCTATCATCATGCCTAGCCGTCGTATGACCATGGTCAAGACGTTGGCGAGCTTCTTAGGCCCTACAACCGATCGAGTTCTTTCTCTACGTGATAGTCGATCGTGTATTTTCAAAAGCTTTGCGCTCCTGTCTGAGCGTCCAATTTTCTACCGGTCTAACTGCGAGCGAATGTTAAAGAATATATAATTATTAGATTTTTAGTATTATAATGTTACCATAATTAAGAGATTGTATTTGACTATGTTTTCTTGTATTTTTCTCCTTATAACCCTATAAATATATAGTTGATCAATAATATTACACCTTACGGGGTTTTTATTATTTTACATTATGTAGTTATTATTAATACTACTAAATGAGAAAATATTGAGATAAATGAATGTTTTAAACTGGACACGAGGCAAAACCAAGTTCATCAATGTCTATCTTGCACTCATCTTTTACAACATTCATAATGTTGGACCTTCACAAATCGCTACACCAGTTTTTAAATTTTCTCAAAAATCCTCACTTTTTTCACAACATCAACCATCCAAAACCGCATTAAAATTTACTAAAACTATTTATGTATTGATGTGAGATAGGTGTGATTATGTGGTGTCCGCCTTCTAGTTTGGCTCGACAGACTTTGCACCCATAAACTTAACTCCATAACACAAGATTAGTTTTTGTCTCGGGTTACTTCAGTAAGTTGATAACAACAAATAATCTTTCAATAAAAATATAACTAGATATATTATAACAAATATATACATGAGTACATGTTTATGACATGTAGCTCAAAATAAACTTAAAACATGTAAAATAATTTGAATAAACTCAAAGTCGTTAAAAGTTATAAACACAATTGAATTTTATCACTATTACAATGTAACTTGTTCATTAATGTTACATAAGTTATTATTTAGAGATTTTTTTTTTCTTTCACTCTAAGTCATTAGCCTTCTAGGATTTGATTGACTGATATAGAATTAGGACTTTCCCTAATATTAACACATGCTAGGTGGTGGTCGCTGGATTTATGGTAACGGAGGATGGAAGAAGAGGATTATGATAAAATTTTGGGGAAAACCAGACGTAGAGAAGTCAATGTATAATATGATGAATTAGTAAAGATGTTAAGGGGCATTTTTAAGTATAAAAGGAAAAAAAACACAAAGAGGTGAGTTTCGAACCTGGGTTCTTTATGCAAGATAGAATAATTGTCACACCCTCAATTTTTGACCAACTGAGTTTTACCACGAGGTGTTGAACAACCTTTTAATAAATTACAAGTATCATTTAACCAACTCATTAATGTGAGTAAATACAATTTCGGTGTAATTTACGTTTTCGAAAACGTAATACAATTACAAGTTGTAAATAACCATTTCACATTTAAATTCCAGACACTACAATTCATGTAACCAAACAAGCTTAGTTGTTTGATAAAAGCCATGCAACCACAATGCAATCCTAACTCTTGATGTGTACCTTAGTGACCTGAGAAATATATGCTAAAAAGTGCCAACAAAGTGGTTGGCGAGTTCACATGTATGTATTTATAACAAGTTCTTTGTAAAGGAAGATAATGTAAGCATTGTCTTATCACTTGTTAATTACGTCAATATTCATGATACAATAGTGTGGTGTCCATTGTGACCGAAGCTGACATGTTGGTTTGTGCCTCCCATCTAGTTTACCCTGAAATGGCAATGTTGTTGGGCTATATTAATGGTTTACGCTTTATGTTATTGGGCTATTCAATGTAAGCCAAAATCAATGATTTCAGTGGGCTTAGTGTATATTTAGGCTTAGGGTTAGCTTATACTATATATATATATATATATATATATATATATATATATATATATATATATATATATATATATATATATATATATATATATATATATATATGTTGTATGTGGGTTGTTGAGGGTTCGTCAGACGAAACAGTGAAAGACAAGAGACGAGAGAGTTTGCTAGTATTATTGTAATCACTTTTAAAGGGCTTAAGCACCCGACGTTGAATAGATAGTGTGTTTTGAAGCATTCTAGTGTGTTTATTGTGTTTATTCGTATTTCTTTGAATCAATCCATTTTAGATTCCGCCTAGCAACGTGTTTACGTGATATCACATTGTAAGGCCTCGTTACCGGTGCCTCACATATGGACGTTGGATTTACTCATTCACATAGTTCTAATCATTAGAGTTACTAAAAACATTCGCGGAATATAAAAACTTTGATAGAATATTACATAACGAACCATAACTTATCTTATACAACATCTTGTCTTTCAATTTAATCAAAGAATTAAACATAAACGTCTTTAGTCTTCCGATGCCAACCTCTTTTTCAATGCCATGTGTTCCCCTCAAGCGAGCTGCCTCATCCTACTCACCTGCGTGCATACTAAAAGTCAGCTACGCTGAGTGAGTTCTAGTTACTCATTCAACATACCATTCATTCATACGTACATACTTTCATTATATATACTTTCATACTATTATCTTATTCATACTTACCTTCATATCTTACGTTATAAAGAGCATTACGCCATACTTCCTCGAGTATTATTAGGACCCGGTTCTCTCTTTCCTCGAGCATTATTAGGGCCCGGTTCCCTCTTTCCTCGACTATTATTAGGGTTCAATTCCCTCTTACCTCGAGTATTATTAGGGCCCGGTTCCCTCTTTCCTCGAATATTATTAGGGTTCGGTTCCTTCTTCGTTACCATACAACCATACATCATTTTACATTCATTTACATATGCTTACATATCATACTTACATCTTACATAGCATTACAACTTGATAGTACGTGCAATATCCGAAGATCGTTCACGTACCGACAAGAAATCATTCATTCTTTCACTTAATCACATAAGGCATACACTTATCACTTAGGATAAGTGTATTAACAATCACATCGAGTATGCACACAGCCCCGAAAAAATAACAAGAAATGGGGCTAGAAACTCACCTGGATACTGTTTCTTTCTCCGTTAATAGTTAATCCTTTCTTTAGTTGAGCTCTGCTAACTGTATATAAGTTACACGTATCAATACTTATCCTAGATTGCTTTTACTTAGGTTTATTCTTGAACCCTAGCAGATTTGAATTTATGGTTTTCATTTGCTTTAATAATTGTCTTTCCTCGGTAATCTTTCTGCCGCACCCTTGCATTTGACCCATCAAGGTAATCCAAAGTAATCGGACCTCGACGTAATCAAATCTTGGATACGTACGCGTACATAAATGTAAGCGAACTTACATAAAGCGAACTTATGTACACACAACTTATATATATGCGCGAGTTTATATACAAGAGAAATTATATACAAGCGAACATAGCATCCGGCAAACTTAATGTCTGGCGAGCTTAACGTCCGGCGAACTTAGCTTGGCAAGCTTGCTGCCAGCGAACTTGGTTGCAGCGAACTTAGCTGCGGGAGAAGTTACCCAGCCACAGCCACAATTCGTTCTTAATCCCCCCCCCCATAATCATCTCCGTTTCATCGTGAAATTCATGGATATGATATTAACCAAACTCGTGATCATTCCCATGGTCTTTTTCGGGTAAAACTTGGCCCGGAAAAGCTTAAAGTTTGGACCTTTAGGCTTAAAACGTTCAATACTAGATCTAAGGTTTATTTTAAATGTGTCGTACATAGCCATGGATTCGTTAGGTTCATTTTAATCATCAAGCTTGCTACTTTAATACTCTTTTATACCCAATCTACTCTAGGTTCAAATTTCAAGGCTAACCGTTCATAAAAACCTAAACTTTAAAGATAAAAGACATACCTTTACGTGTTTTAAGGTTACGGTTTTGCTTGGTTATGAACTTTAGGTCTTGTATCTATCTTGCGTATTGAAGAATCTATCAAGAATCACGTTCGTTTGGCTCGGATCTCACCCATATCTTGCAGCCTTATATATGGTGATATGTGTGGGTGTTTTTGAGTGTGTGTAGAGATTATGGAAGATGGAAATAAGAGTTAGGGTTTTAGGATGGTTTATGTGACACCCGGTAAATTCCCAATCCCTTAAACCAAGTAATCAACCTAAATATTAGGTAATTATGTTATATGTGCCTTGCGCGAGCGCGCCATATTAGAATCAGCGCGTACATTTGTTATGTGCGCCCTGCGCGAGCGCGCTATGTTAGTCAGCGCGGGCATGTTATGTGCGCCCTGCGCGAGCGCGCTATGTTAGAATCAGCGCGGGCATTTGTTATATGCGCCGTGCGCGAGCGCGCCATGTTAGTCAGCGCGGGCATGTTATGTGCGCCCTGCGCGAGCGCACCATGTTAAGAACCTTCGTAGGCATATGTTATATGCACCATGCGCGAGTGTATTGGTTTTATGTATCCATAATGTTGTCTATTGGGTTGACCGTCTCGCATGATGCTAAGGTGGGTGCATCCCAAATCGTTTATGCGCGTGCGGAAGGGGAACTAACCTCCCCGCATGGCGGGAACACTGAGAGTTAGTTTGTCTGAAGCTCCAAGATGGAATTGACTTCAACATAACTGATCACTATGTTGAAATACCAAGACCACCTGGAGAATCTACAAATGAGACTCAATGTCCCTGACTGCGAGAAGGTTACGCACCTACCCGCAGCAAAGAAATGTCCTTCACGCAGAAAGCTATGCGCACAAAGTTATACGCGCAGAACACTTGGTTTATTCTCCAGATGTAAGGAGATTATTCCCGCCCAAAAGGAAACAGTAGCGTGTTTCAGAGATTTCTACTTTTTACTGTACACTGACAAAAGTACCTGAAAAAGCACACTGTAACATGAAAAGTCAACTGTCAGCCACCCTACTCCCACCAACCACAGACCTGCATGTCCTGTCCAAATCAAATCAAAATCTTTTATCCACTACTCCACTTTTAAATAAATAATAATAATTTCCATACTTTATCATCATTACACCTAGATATGAAAAGATTACAATCCCCTAAAGCAAGGGATTGTGTTCCCTTGAGTTTGCCTATAAATATGTAACCTAAATTATCACCCAAAACACACTTCAAACTTCTCTCTTAAGAACTGCAAACTTGCACTAATCATCTCCCAAGCATCCGTTGTTTTCATTTCCGATCCTGTTACTAGGTAAGCCGAGATTATAACCTTGAGATCTACTTTCCAACCCTTATATTCTCCTATTTCTTGATCTTAATATATATACTTCTTGTTATTTAATCATATTCTAGACCTTCAATTCCGAGGCCAACACCAAGAAAACCCGAATCTCGACTAATCCCTTAACAAGAACCACAGGTGAGTCTCACAGCCCCTATTTTCACTGTTTTCACTATTTTTAAACTGTTTTCGGGGCGAGGGACACGTACTCAAATAATGTTTTATCATGGTATACTTACAAGCCATTGGGCTCTACAACTGGATTGACAAGATGGAGACAGTTCTCTCCATTAGCGGATGTAGTGAGAACCAGAAGGTCCTTTACGCGACCTGCATGTTCCAAGAAGCAGCTTCGTCTTGGTGGAAGCTTCAAGTGAAGACACTGGGGCGAGAAGTTGCTCTCCACAGGACCTGGGAGGAGCTGAAAGAAATGATGATGAAAAAGTTCTGCTCTCGCGCAGAAATTCAGAGCCTGTAACAGGAATTCTGGAACCACACCATGGTAGGAACGGATATCGACGCCTACAACAACCGGTTCAATGAGCTTTGCCAGTTGGTGCCAGACATGGCAAACACGGAGGAAAAGAAGATCGAGAGGTATATCTTTGGGTTACCTCCTGTTGTTAGAGTTCCGCTCAACGCCGCAGCGCCTCCAACCTTTGATGAGGCGGTAGCGCGGGCCATCACCCTTACAAAGGATACGGTCCGTGCGGGTATGTTGTCTACGCGCGGAAACGAGCAGCGAACCTCTGACTCCAAGAGGAAATGGAACTCTCACCACCGAGGGTCCGACTCCAAGCAGCCACCGTTCAAGAAGCAGGAGAGCGCAAGGGTTTACGCGATCCAAGCCGCGGAGCCAACAAGGAAAGGATACAGTGGGCCTTACCCATGGTGCAACAAATGCAAGTTTCACCACGAGGGTGAATGCGCGAGTGTCATGTGCGCCAAATGTAACAAGCCAGGGCACAAGACGGTGAATTGCCGTGCTAAGGAAGCTGGAGCCAGTGACAACTGCTACGCATGCGGGAAGCCAGGGCATTTTAGTCGGGATTGCCCGCAAAAGGGAAACCAAGCTCGCGGGAGAGCTTTTGTGATCGGCGCAGGCGAAGCTAAAGAAGAGCCGAATGTGGTAACCGGTACGTTTTTGCTTAACGGCCATTTTGCATCTGTCTTATTTGATACTGGCGCTGACCTAAGTTTTATATCCGCCGAGTTTAAAGACTCCCTAGGCCTAGCAACCAGTAGGCTAGACACACCTTATACTATAGAACTAGCCAATGGTAGGCAGTTATGCGCGAACGAAAGAACTGAACAATGTGTAATAGTCATGGGAGGTCACGGGTTCAATATTAACTTGTTGCCAATAGACTTGGGAAGTTTTGACATTGTGATAGGTATGGATTGGTTAGTCGAGAACCACGAGGAAGTTATTTGCCATGAGAAACAGGTTCGGGTCCCACTGTTGAACGGAGAGACCTTGGTAATTCAAGGGGAAAGAAGGGGAGTTGCGACAAAACTGATTTCGTGCCTAAAGGCGCGAAAGTGCCTAAGGAAAGGGTGCTACGCCTTCCTGGCGCATGTAGTAGAGAAAGGAGATGAGCGAAGAATTGAAGACTTACCAGTAGTGCGCGAATTTCCAGAAGTTTTTCCTGAAGATTTGCCCGGATTACCGCCGCCGCGACAAGTCGAATTTCGTATTGATTTAGTCCCAGGAGCTGCGCCAGTAGCTCGAGCGCCTTATCGACTAGCTCCATCTGAGATGCAAGAGCTATCCAATCAGTTACAGGAACTATTGGATAAGGGTTTCATACGCCCAAGCTTTTCACCTTGGGGAGCTCCAGTACTGTTTGTTAAGAAGAAGGATGGTTAGTTCAGAATGTGTATTGACTATAGGGAACTGAACAAGCTGACAGTCAAGAATCGGTACCCCTTACCGAGGATTGACGACTTATTTGACCAGTTGCAGGGATCCAGTTATTATTCAAAGATAGATCTACGGTCAGGATACCACCAACTTAGGGTCCATGAGGAAGATGTGCCGAAAACAGCCTTCCGAACTAGATACAGCCATTATGAGTTCTTAGTGATGCCTTTCGGGCTAACTAATGCGCCGGCTGTATTCATGGATCTGATGAACCGCGTGTGCAAACCATACTTGGACAAGTTTGTGATTGTATTTATAGATGATATTCTGATTTACTCTCGGACCAAGGCCGAGCATGAGCAACACCTGAGATTGATTTTGGAATTGTTGAGGAAAGAAAAGTTGTATGCGAAGTTTTCCAAGTGCGAGTTTTGGCTTAGAGAAGTTCACTTTCTCGGTCACGTTGTAAACGAGAAAGGAATACACGTTGATCATTCCAAAGTCAAGGCCATCGAAAACTGGGAAGCGCCAAAAACCCCAACTGAGGTGAGGCAATTCCTAGGACTAGCTGGCTACTATCGACGCTTCATTGAGAACTTCTCCAAGATAGCTCTACCTCTGACCGCGCTAACTCAGAAAGACAAGAAGTTTGTTTGGGGCGAAAATTAGGAAGCAGCGTTTCAAATGTTGAAACAGAAGTTATGTAGTGCGCCAATTTTGTCTCTGCCCGACGGGACGGATGACATCGTCGTTTACTGCGACGCTTCACATCAGGGACTCGGATGTGTCCTTATGCAGCGAAACAAAGTCATAGCGTATGCCTCGCGCCAACTCAAGACCAATGAAAAGAACTACACAACGCATGATCTGGAACTTGGAGCGGTTGTCTTCGCGCTAAAGATTTGGCGCCATTACCTCTATGGTACAAAGTGTATAATCTTTACGGATCACAAGAGCCTTCAACATATATTTGATCAAAAGGATTTAAACATGAGGCAACGAAGATGGGTTGAATTGTTGAATGATTATGATTGTGAAATAAAGTACCACCCTGGAAAGGCGAATGTGGTAGCTGACGCGCTAAGTAGGAAGGAGCGAATAAAAACACTACGAGTCAAGGCTCTAAGGTTGACCATTCGCGCAGATCTCTCTACCCGCATCCGAGACGCTCAACAAGAAGCCTTGAAACCAGAGTTTGTTAAAAACGAATCCCTTGGGGGTATGATTAAGAGTTTGGAACTTAAAGAAAACGGCAATCTATATTTCGCTAACCGCATATGGGTCCCTCTCAAGGGAGGATTGCGCGAGCAAGTATTAAACGACGCTCACAAGACACGGTATTCCGTACATCCTGGCGCAGACAAGATGTACCAAGATGTTAAAGCACTGTATTGGTGGCCCAATCTTAAAGGCGCCATCGCGATGTATGTCAGTAAGTGCCTGACGTGTTCGAAGGTAAAGGCTGAATACCAGAAACCATCAGGGTTGCTTCAACAGCCAGAAATTCCCATGTGAAAGTGGGAACAAATCTCTATGGACTTCATCACCAAACTGCCAAGGACACCTGGGGGTTACGACACGATCTGGGTTATTGTAGATCGGCTGACTAAGTCAGCGCACTTCCTGCCGATCAAGGAAACAGATAAGATGGAAAAGTTAGCCCGATTGTATATTCGAGAAGTAGTTTCAAAACATGGAGTCCCAGTGTCCATCATTTCTGATAGAGATAGTCGGTTCACCTCAAGGTTTTGGAGATCGTTACAAGGGGCTTTAGGTACTCGTCTTGACATGAGTACGGCATATCATCCCCAAACGGATGGGCAAAGCGAGCGAACAATCCAGACATTGGAAGATATGCTGCGCGCGTGCGCAATCGATTTCGGAGGTAGCTGGGATACTCATCTCCCATTGGTTGAATTTTCATACAACAACAGTTATCACACAAGCATCAAGGCTGCGCCGTTTGAAGCTTTGTATGGGCGCAAGTGTAGATCCCCACTGTGCTGGGCTGAAGTGGGTGACAAGCAAATGACTGGTCCAGAATTGATCCAAGAAACAACAGACAAGATTTTTCAGATAAGGGATCGCCTTAAGACAGCGCGCGACAGACAAAAGAGCTACGCTGATGTGCGAAGGAAACCGTTGGAGTTTCAAGTAGGGGATAGAGTACTTTTGAAAGTCTCTCCATGGAAAGGAGTCCCCCGTTTCGGCAAGCGAGGAAAGTTGAATCCGCGCTACATTGGACCATTTGAGATCCTGGAAAGGATCGGTCCGGTTGCTTATAAACTCCGTTTACCCACCGAACTCAGTGGAGTTCATGATACGTTTCATGTATCCAACCTCAAAAAGTGTTTATCTGACGAAACGTTGATTTTACCGTTGGAAGAGATTCACATCGACAAACAACTGCACTTCGTAGAAGAGCCTATAGCCGTAACCGATTGGAAAGAACAAAAGTTGCGCAGAAGTCGGTTCTCTCTTTCCTCGAGCATTATTAGGGCCCGGTTCCCTCTTTCCTCGACTATTATTAGGGTTCAATTCCCTCTTACCTCGAGTATTATTAGGGCCCGGTTCCCTCTTTCCTCGAATATTATTAGGGTTCGGTTCCCTCTTCGTTACCATACAACCATACATCATTTTACATTCATTTACATATGCTTACATATCATACTTACATCTTACATAGCATTACAACTTGATAGTACGTGCAATATCCGAAGATCGTTCACGTACCGACAAGAAATCATTCATTCTTTCACTTAATCACATAAGGCATACACTTATCACTTAGGATAAGTGTATTAACAATCACATCAAGTATGCACACAGCCCCGAAAAAATAACAAGAAATGGGGCTAGAAACTCACCTGGATACTGTTTCTTTCTCCGTTAATAGTTAATCCTTTCTTTAGTTGAGCTCTGCTAACTGTATATAAGTTACACGTATCAATACTTATCCTAGATTGCTTTTACTTAGGTTTATTCTTGAACCCTAGCAGATTTGAATTTATGGTTTTCATTTGCTTTAATAATTGTCTTTCCTCGGTAATCTTTCTGCCGCACCCTTGCATTTGACCCATCAAGGTAATCCAAAGTAATCGGACCTCGACGTAATCAAATCTTGGATACGTACGCGTACATAAATGTAAGCGAACTTACATAAAGCGAACTTATGTACACATGAACTTATATATATGCGCGAGTTTATATACAAGAGAAATTATATACAAGCGAACATAGCATCCGGCAAACTTAATGTCTGGCGAGCTTAACGTCCGGCGAACTTAGCTTGGCAAGCTTGCTGCCAGCGAACTTGGTTGCAGCGAACTTAGCTGCGGGAGAAGTTACCCAGCCACAGCCACAATTCGTTCTTAATCCCCCCCCCATAATCATCTCCGTTTCATCGTGAAATTCATGGATATGATATTAACCAAACTCGTGATCATTCCCATGGTCTTTTTCGGGTAAAACTTGGCCCGGAAAAGCTTAAAGTTTGGACCTTTAGGCTTAAAACGTTCAATACTAGATCTAAGGTTTATTTTAAATGTGTCGTACATAGCCATGGATTCGTTAGGTTCATTTTAATCATCAAGCTTGCTACTTTAATACTCTTTTATACCCAATCTACTCTAGGTTCAAATTTCAAGGCTAACCGTTCATAAAAACCTAAACTTTAAAGATAAAAGACATACCTTTACGTGTTTTAAGGTTACGGTTTTGCTTGGTTATGAACTTTAGGTCTTGTATCTATCTTGCGTATTGAAGAATCTATCAAGAATCACGTTCGTTTGGCTCGGATCTCACCCATATCTTGCAGCCTTATATATGGTGATATGTGTGGGTGTTTTTGAGTGTGTGTAGAGATTATGGAAGATGGAAATAAGAGTTAGGGTTTTAGGATGGTTTATGTGACACCCGGTAAATTCCCAATCCCTTAAACCAAGTAATCAACCTAAATATTAGGTAATTATGTTATATGCGCCTTGCGCGAGCGCGCCATATTAGAATCAGCGCGTACATTTGTTATGTGCGCCCTGCGCGAGCGCGCTATGTTAGTCAGCGCGGGCATGTTATGTGCGCCCTGCGCGAGCGCGCTATGTTAGAATCAGCGCGGGCATTTGTTATATGCGCCGTGCGCGAGCGCGCCATGTTAGTCAGCGCGGGCATGTTATGTGCGCCCTGCGCGAGCGCACCATGTTAAGAACCTGCGTAGGCATATGTTATATGCACCATGCGCGAGTGTATTGGTTTTATGTATCCATAATGTTGTCTATTGGGTTGACCGTCTCGCATGATGCTAAGGCGGGTGCATCCCAAATCGTTTATGCGCGTGCGGAAGGGGAACTAACCTCCCCGCATGGCGGGAACACTGAGAGTTAGTTTGTCTGAAGCTCCAAGATGGAATTGACTTCAACATAACTGATCACTATGTTGAAATACCAAGACCACCTGGAGAATCTACAAATGAGACTCAATGTCCCTGACTGCGAGAAGGTTACGCACCTACCCGCAGCAAAGAAATGTCCTTCACGCAGAAAGCTATGCGCACAAAGTTATACGCGCAGAACACTTGGTTTATTCTCCAGATGTAAGGAGATTATTCCCGCCCAAAAGGAAACAGTAGCGTGTTTCAGAGATTTCTACTTTTTACTGTACACTGACAAAAGTACCTGAAAAAGCACACTGTAACATGAAAAGTCAACTGTCAGCCACCCTACTCCCACCAACCACAGACCTGCATGTCCTGTCCAAATCAAATCAAAATCTTTTATCCACTACTCCACTTTTAAATAAATAATAATAATTTCCATACTTTATCATCATTACACCTAGATATGAAAAGATTACAATCCCCTAAAGCAAGGGATTGTGTTCCCTTGAGTTTGCCTATAAATATGTAACCTAAATTATCACCCAAAACACACTTCAAACTTCTCTCTTAAGAACTGCAAACTTGCACTAATCATCTCCCAAGCATCCGTTGTTTTCATTTCCGATCCTGTTACTAGGTAAGCCGAGATTATAACCTTGAGATCTACTTTCCAACCCTTATATTCTCCTATTTCTTGATCTTAATATATATACTTTTTGTTATTTAATCATATTCTAGACCTTCAATTCCGAGGCCAACACCAAGAAAACCCGAATCTCGACTAATCCCTTAACAAGAACCACAGGTGAGTCTCACAGCCCCTATTTTCACTGTTTTCACTATTTTTAAACTGTTTTCGGGGCGAGGGACACGTACTCAAATAATGTTTTATCATGGTATACTTACAAGCTATGCAAGCGATTATGTGTTTAAATTATGTTTCATGATGAGCAATGCGAACGGTTATCTATGGTTTTCGATGTTAGTGCACCAGATTCGAGTAAGTGATCACTTTACCATTGGAACTCTAAGGGTAGGGACTGCTGGTTTGATCCACCCACTCGTAGGGGTCGCACCTCTTACGCAGACGAGTGCCTAGTCACGGGGCAGTACTATGGGATTGAGCCCGCTCGTAGAGGTCGCTCCTCTTACGCAGACGAGCGCCTTGTTTTCCGGCACAACGTCTGCGCGTAACCCGCGGGACGGTATTATTCGCTCGTAGTGGCAGCGCCACTTACACAGACGAGCACGGTTTTTCAGATGTGTCCGCGCGTAACCCGCGGGACGGTATTACTTGTTTCGCTCGTAGTGGCAGCGCCACTTACACAGACGAGCACAGTTCCCAGAAATGTTCGCGCATAACCCGCGGAACGATTTTATCAGATTATGTTATCAGAACTATGTTTTACTAAGCATGTGTTTCAATGATGCTATCAGAATTATGTTATAGAATGATTTTTATCAAAACTGTGACGCGATACGATTTATCAAGTTACTAAAACTTGTGAACTCACTCAGTTTATACTGATTCAAATGTTTTTACGTGTCTTTCAGGAGATAACTAGGTAGCGCATGGAGTCACACTTAGAGCACCTCACGCTGAACATCTAAAACTAGCTTTTTGGAAGATTTTAGTTCTATCCCTTCGATGCGCGTGGTTGTTCCCGCTGCGCAAGGGGATATGGCGTGGAAATCTTCAACAGTTTTTATACTTGGATGTTTTTATGTAATTCTTAAACAATGTAATGTATTTGCATTAAACATTTCATGCGCAATGAAAATCTTACTTTGAATGTTTGCAATGGCCCGTGCTTAATTACCAATCCCCACTCGCGCGCTCCCGGCTGTTTCCGCCGCTCAGGGCCGGGTGTGACAGTTTAGGGGGTATTTATATGCCTTAAAGCCCATGGACCTAAGGCCCATTATTCTTTAATCCACCTTAATTAATCCAAGTTTATTATCTTTTCTTTGTCTAATACTAATTAATTATCAACACACGACAACTTAACCCGGCTTTCGTTATTTATTATTAAAATAATTAGGATGTTACAAGTCTTCCCTTCTTAAAGAGGTTTCGTCCCCTAATCCTAACTTTTACTTAAACAGATTAGAGTAAAACTTACACATCTCATCCTTAGCTTCCCAAGTGGCATCTGATCCCTTGCGATGCTTCCATATCACTTTCACCAAGGGTATAACCTTGCCACGAAACTGCTTCTCCTTGCGATAACCAATCTCTATCGGTTGTTCAATGTAGTTTAGTTTTTCATCAAACTCGATGTCCATCAATGGTACGTGAGACGTGTCATCTGCTAGACATTTTCTCAGATGAGAGACATGGAAGGTTGAATGAATTCCTTCTAACTCATTGGGTAAATCCATCTTATAAACTACTTCACCCACGCGATCTATAATCTTAAATGGTACAATATACCTCGGACTTAACTTTCCCCGCTTCCTGAAATGAATGATTCCTTTCCAAGACGAGACCTTGAGCATAACATTATCACCAACGTTAAACTCAATCGGTCGTCGCCGCTTATCAGCATACGACTTCTGCCTCTCCTGAGCATCTTTCATTCTAGCCTTAATCTGATCGAACTTTGAAGACGTTTCTTGAACCACTTCTAGGCTTCCCATTTCCTTCTAACCAATCTCCCCCAACACACCGGGGTTCTACATCGTTTACCATAAAGCATTTCAAATGGTGGCATGCAAATACTTGAATGGTAACTGTTGTTATAGGAGAACTCTGCTAGATGCAGGTGATCATCCCAACTTCCATAAAATGTCAAAAACACAATCACGTAACATATCCTCAAGGGTTTGGATCGTCCTTTCAGACTGTCCATCGGTTTGAGGATGATACGCCGTACTGATGTTCAATCTCGTTCCCATAGCTTCATGGAACTTCTTCCAAAACCTCGAAGTAAACCACGTATCTCTACCAGACACAATCGATAACAGTACACCATGCTTAGATACAACCTCATTGATGAACAAACTTGCTAACGTTTCTGACGAGATAGCCTCTCGTATAGGCAGAAAGTGAGCACTCTTGGTCAAACGGTCCACAATCACCCAGGTGATATCATGATGCTTAGCTGTCCGAGGTAGCTTAGTTATGAAATCCATAGTGATGTGTTCCCATTTCCACTCTGGTATCTCAATCGGTTGCATTTTTCCATAAGGTTTCTGATATTCGGCTTTGACTTGTAAACAAGTTAAGCACTTACTAACATAATCCACTACATCGTTTTTCATTCCTAGCCACCAGTAGTCCCTTTTCAAATCTTGATACATCTTTGTAGCTCCAGGATGAATTGATTATCTTGATTTATGAGCTTCGTCTAAGATTCGACCTCTAAGATCTCCACGTCTTGGAATCCATATATGGTTAAACCTAGTCTTAACACCATGAGTGTTTTCCATCAACTCATCTTGCTAACCGTAAATTCTTTCTTTCTTGACTAACCCTTCATCTACTAACACCTCTGACTATACTTTGATAATTTCTTCAAAAAGGCTTGAATTCATGATCAACTGGTACGACTTCACCGTTGCGAGGACTTCTTCATTCTTACGACTTAACGCGTCTACGGCCACATTAGCCTTTCAAGGATAGTATTTAATGTCGCAGTCGTAATCCTTAATCAACTCCAACCATCTCCTCTGTCTCATGTTCAACTCCTTCTGTTTGAAAATGTATTTCAAACTCTTATGATCTGTGTAAATGGTACACTTAGTACCATACAGATATTGCCTCCATATTTTGAGAGCATGCACCACGGCTGATAGCTCTAAATCATGTGTCAGATAAGTACTCTCGTGGACCTTCAACTGTCTAGACGTGTAAGCTATCACTTTTCCTCGTTGCATCAACACGTAACCTAACCCACGATATGAAGCATCAGCACAAACAACCAAATCCTCGTCACCATCGGGTAAAGCAAGGATTTAGGCTTGTGTGAGTCTCTTATTTAATTCCTCAAAAGCTTCTTCTTGGAACTTACCCCAACTGAATACTACCATCTTTCGGGTCATACTGGTCAACGGTGCGGCTATCTTGGAGAAACCTTCGATGAGTCTCCTATAGTAGCCAGCTAACCCAAAGAAGCTCCGTATATCAGTAGGATTTTGTGGAGTCTTCCAATTCGTTATCGCTTTGATCTTAGCTGGGTCCATGGTAATCCCTTCAGGATTAATTGCACTTCTCTTAACCAGAACGCGCATTTCGAAAAATTAGCATACAACTTCTCTTCATTCAGAGTCTCCAATACCTCTCTCAAGTGCTCCGCGTGATCAGTCTCATTATTTGAATAAATCAATATGTCATCAATAAAGACGATTACTGATTTATCCAACATAGGCCGACACACCCTGTTCATCATGTCCATAAATGTTGTGGGAGTTTTCGTTAAACCGAATGACATTACAAGGAACTTGTAGTGTCCATACCACGTCCGAAACGCTGTTTTAGGGATGTTTTACTCCTTCACTTTAAACTGATGATAGCCCTATATGAGATCTATTTGTGAAAACCAGCTTGAACCTTGAAGTTGGTCAAATAGATCATCAATCCTTGGCAGAGGATATCTATTCTTTACCGTAAGTTTGTTCAACTCGCGATAGTCTATGCACATTCTCATGCTTCCATCCTTCTTCTTCGGGAACAACACTGGTGCGCCCCACGGGGAAACACTTGGTCTAATAAAACCCTTGTCGAGGAGTTCCTGCAGTTGGGACATCAATTCTTTCATCTTGGACGAAGCTAGACGGTAAGGCGCTTTCGCGACGGGTTGGGCTCCTCGTACTAGGTCTATCTGAAATTATATCTCTCGCTCCGGTGGCAACCCCGGAAGATCCTCAGGGAATACTTCTGGGTAGTCGCACACGATAGGAACATCTTTCATTTCTTTCGTCTCGGCCGTAGCGTTGACAACATGCACCAGGTAGGCACCGCACTCTCGCCTTAACAATCCCTCGGCTTTTATCAGCGAAATGACGTTAAGCCCATAAATTTCCTTATTACCATAAACCGTCACCGCACTACCATCCAAGGACTTTAACCTTATCATCCTACTCTTACACACTATCTGACCCTCATACTCAGACAACCAATCCATTGCCAAAACAACATCGAACCCTCTTAAGGTCATGACATACAAAGTAACAGGGAACTCGTGTCCCTCTAACTCTATCGTACAGTCCTTAACCATTTTCATTATTTTAATCGAAGTGTCACTAGCGGTTTGTACTATAAAAGTTTCAGACACTCGGCAACATTTAACTTTAGCTAATTTACTAAAAGGCGTGGCTACAAAACTTTTGTTTGCACCTGAATCAAATAATACTGAAGCGGAAACACCGTTCACTAGAAATGTACCTGTGACGACATCTGGAATCTGCTTGGCTTGTTCTTGGGTCAACATGTAAGCTCGGGTCTTTGGCCTTGTTGGTTCAGCATCCTTCTTCCCGCTTCCTCCAGCCCCACCATCGGTACACTCTCTAGCAAAGTGACATGTCTTACCGCACTTGTAACATGCGGGCTTAGCATTGCACTCATGAGCATAATGACCGGCCTCCCACACTTATAGCAAGCATTATATCCAACTTTACACTCCCCAGCATGCATCTTCCCACACTTATAACATGTATCGGAACCAGTACCCCACCTACACTCTCCACCGTGCATCTTACAACAAGTCTTACACGACTTCATCTCCCACACCTTCTGTTTCTTGTTTTTGGAGTTCCACAACTGAGTACCAGGTCGTTTAACAGGAGCGACCCATTTCTTATCCATATTCTCTTCTCCCACCACAACATCATCCACAGCCAGGTCCTCGTAAACCATCTCAACAAGTTCGAAAGCAGAGTCAAAAGTACCAGGTTTATTTGCCTTGACTAGTATGCGAACGTTTTGTGGCAATCCTCTCACATAGCATTTGATTCTTTTAGCCTCAATGTTAACCATATCGGGCACCAACCTAGACATTCGGTTGAACTTTGTGGTATACTCACGGTGCGTCATCTTTCCTGCTTTCAAGTTTATGAACTTCATCTCCGCCCTCTCCACTTCAGCGTTAGCAGAGAACCTTTACATCACCAACTCTTTCAGATTATCCCACTTCATAGCCTTGATCTCCTCTGGACTCTTCCTCTTCTCAAACGATTCCCACCAGTACATTGCCTCATCACCAAACGATTGGGTGGCATACCCGACAGCTTGATAGGGACGACACTTGCTAATGCGGATAACCTTGTCCATAGTGGTTATCCATTGGAGAGTAGCGATTGCGTCTCCCAGACCATTCAGCTTCGGCAGGTCGCATCCCTTGAAGGACTTATAGTTGCACCCACCTCGACCTCTTTTCCTATCATCGGCCTTCACAGACTTAACCCCACTCGAGCCTCTCTCTCTCCTTCCTCATCTCTCCTACCATCACCACCCGCCCCTTCAACAGTTCTTTCACGACTTCCAGTTGACCCTCCAGGAGTCATATTCTTCACAGCAGTAGCTACAGCTTGAACAATAGCTGCTTGAATTGCGGGATCTAGTTGAACCCCTTCGTTGTTGTTCGGGTCTCTTCCAGCTGCGCTTCCTTCATCTCCGTGTTGGAAGCTGTCTCAACCGAAGGTTGTTGGACACGACGAGGCCTGCCACGACGTCCAGTGCGACCTCCAGTTATCACAATTCCTCCTGCTCCCACATCTCCTCCCGTTCCAGCCATCGTATTCTAAAAGGGAAAACACAAACGTCATCATGCAAGGAATATTTAGTACAAGGATAGTAAGGCTAACATGCAATAATCTGACACAGCTAATCAATCAAACAATCAAAAAATCCTATCCATATCAATCAATATAACATTAACGTTTATTATCTAACCATACACTATACCTTTACTGAGCTTGCTTGAGTGACACATGACATTCTTGAACTGGCATCTTCTTACTTAAATCCCATTCTCTTTTCGAGTCTAAGCATGTAGGATGCTTAAATCTCTCGAACTTTGCTCTGATACCAACTTGTAAGGCCCCGTTACCGGTGCCTCACATATGGACGTTGAATTTACTCATTCACATTGTTCTAATCATCAGAGTTAATAAAAACATTTGCGGAATATAAAAACTTTAATAGAATATTACATAACGAACCATAACTTGTCTTAAACAACATCTTGTCTTTCAATTTAATGAAAGCATTAAACATAAAAGTCTTTAGTATTCCGATGCCAACCTCTTATTCAATGTCACGTGTTCCCCTCAAGCGAGCTGCCTCATCCTACTCGCCTGCGTTTATACTAAAAGTCAGCTACACTGAGTGAGTTCTAGTTAATCAGTCAACATACCATTCATTCATACGTACATACTTTCATTATACATACTTTCATACTATTATCTTATTCATACATACCTTAATATCTTACGTTATAAAGAGCATTACGCCCTACTTCCTCGAGTATTATTAGGGCTCGGTTCCCTCTTTCCTCGAGCATTATTAGGGCCGGTTCCCTCTTTCCTCGAATATTATTAGGGTTCGGTTCCCTCTTACCTCGAGTATTATTAGGGCCCGGTTCCGTCTTTCCTCGAATATTATTATCGGTTCCCTCTTCGTTACCATACAACCATACATCATTTTACATTCATTTACATATGCATACATATCATAATTACATCATACATAGCATTACAACTTGACAGTACGTGCAATATCTGAAGATCGTTCACGTACCGACAAGCAATCATTCATTCGTTCACTTAATCACATAAGGCATACACTTATCACTTAGGATAAGTGTATTAACAATCACATCGAGTATGCACACAGCCCCGTAAACATAACAAGAAATGGGGCTAGAAACTCACCTGGATCATATTTCTTTCTCCGTTAATAGTTAATCCTTTCTTTAGTTGAGCTCTGCTAACTGTATATAAGTTACACGTACCAATACTTATCCTATATTGCTTTTACTTAGGTTTATTCTTGAACCCTAGCAGATTTGAATTTATGGTTTTCATTTGCTTTAATAATTGTCTTTCCTCGATAATCTTTCTGCTGTACCCTTGCATTCGACCCATCCAGGTAATCCAAAGTAATCGGACCTCGATGTAATCAAATTTTGGATACGTACGTGTACATAAATGTAAGAGAACTTATGTACACACGAACTTATATATATGCGCGTGTTTATATACAAGCGAACTTAGCATTCGGCGAACTTAACGTCCGGCGAACTTAACGTCCGGCGAACTTAGCTTGGCGAGCTTGCTACCCGCGAACTTGGCTGCAGTGAATTTGTTAGGGCACAGAACTTTGACACTGTGGATACGTTATCCTGGCATATGTTCTTGGATTAGTTATCCTTATTCAGATCCCGTCAGGATCAAGGATCCTTATTACTTATTATTTACTAACGATTGTTTCCTGTGATTAACATTATATTTGACAGATGTAACGGCTAAGAGACCTGGTCTACCCCCTATTTCACAGCTTGAGTGATGGAGCACGTGGTCAAAGTGGCTGTTATATTTATATTGAAGACAATGGCGGATTTTTAGGAAACTTAATTAATACCTTTATTATTCATAAAGTCATTGAGTTATTATGTTTTATGTATATATTGAGGCTATGATCAGCTAGGAAACACACTCTGCTCTTTGCGAAACCAGCAATACACACAAACACACACACACACTTAGAATTATTGTAAACACTGATCATATTATCCAACCTTGTATCCTCATTTTTAATATTAATAAATTGGTGATAGGAAAGTTGTCATCACCCGGGTTTTTTTTTTCCTTTACTCTGACTAAGATTAAAGGGGTTTTCCTCGCAACAAATCACGGTGTTCATCTCCATTTCGTTCTTATATTCATCATTATCACCATAGCACTATACCTCACATAACAGATTTGGATACATTACCCTTAGCAAATTTTTGTCCAAAACAATTTGGCGCCCACTGTGGGGCAATTGGTGCTATAATCCAGAAAATACTCTATCAATATTCAACCTTTCATACCCATATCACCTTCAATGGACTCTCAATCAACCGCTGCTTCATTAACCATGCCATCTTCGGCTCCTCTCTCCTCAATAACTTTGCCACCGATGCCTCCTCCATTGACGGGAGCACCAGGGCTACTATTGCTGGAAACAAGATGCAACTTTCAGTGTTCCAGGGCTCAAAAACCACTGCCGCCACTTCGGCGGTTAACTCTAACTACAATGTTTCTGCTACGTTTTCACAGGTTAAGGCATACATGAAGCAGCAAAACAAAACTAACCAGAGGATCCTACGTGAAATTGAAGATCCCAAGAAAAGAAAGAGGCCAGTGGAGTATCAGTCTCCCTCGATGCCTAGGGTGCTCGATTTCTCTATTCCAAGATCCGTGGCTCAACATGCTCAAGGATCCTCCATCCTTTAGCAAGGATCAATCATCCTTCAACCAGGGTCTGTGGGTTAGCATACTCAAGGATCCTCGATCTTCCAGCAAGGATCATCCATCCTTCAACCAGGGTCCGTGGGTCAGCATACTCAAGGATCCTTGATCTTCTAGCAAGGATCATCCATCCTTCAACAATGGTCCATGGGTCAGCAAGCTCAGGGATCCTCGTTCCTCCAGCCAGGATCATCAATCCTCCAACAAGAGTCCATGGATCGGCAAGCTCAAGGATCCTCGTTTCTTCAACAAGGATCGTCCATCCTTCAACCATGATCCTCTGGATTTTATCATCTAGGATCCTTCAACTCCCAACGTCAAGGATCCTTCTTCCAGAATTAAGGATCCTCTGGAATTCAACATCAAAGGTCTTCGGAGGTCCATGAAGGAGACATTATCCCCATGCAGACCATTGCCTCTGGAGGACCAACTCCTGTAGCCGACGCTTCTTACTTCAGCTATTCTTCTGGAATGCCGAAATTTACGCAACAAAAAGGTAATATATATGATCCTATATCCTTAGATGCTAATCGTGGTTCCGTGCGGGATGCAGGTATCAACCAAGCTATGGCTAAGAAACTGCAGAAACTTAAGGATATGATATCCAATGTACCAGGGGTGGCCCAACTGATCCCTGAAATACAAGAAGGAAGCCACAAGTTGTCTAGATTTGCTCCACCTATTTGTGATGCTGAAGTCCCAAAACGATTTCAGACCCCCAACGTGGAGGTGTATGATGGGACAACTGTTCCCGAAGAGCATGTGGCTCAATACAGGGAGAGGATGGAAATGAATCCAGTTCCTGAAATACTCAAGGAGGCTTGTCTATGCAAGGGTTTCGGATCCACACTAACAGGATCTGCATTAAAATGGCTGCTAAGTCTTCCTCCCTTTTCTGTTACTTCTTTTTCACATTTAGTTAACTTGTTCAACAGCCAATTTTCTTGTAGTAGGAAATTTGAAATGTTAACTAGTGACTTATATAGAGTTGTCCAACCATATGATGAATCCATTAGGGATTTTGTTACATGGTTTGGTAGGGAGGCCCTAGAAATCCCTAATCTTTATATGGCTACGGCTGTTTAAGCTTTCAAATTAGGACTAAATATGGGCTCCCCTTTTTATGACGATCTTGTGATGACTCCTTGCAGGACTTTAGATGAAGTAAGGAACATGGTACTAAGATTCTTATGGATGGAGGATCACAAGAGGATCCAAGAATGCTTAGGGGCCCAAACGAAGCAAGAATTTTCTGACAAGAAACAAGGATCCTCATTCAGGAACAACAACTCCAAATTCAACAATCAAAATGTTCGAGCAGTCGAAGAAGGAGACGATGATGATGATGATGATGATGATAATGATGATGATGATGATGATGATGAAGATTACCCAAGCATTTCTGAATATTGCTTCTCTATGGATACTCATGGTTTAATTTGTGCTATGAAGGATCTTGGAAAGAAAGCAAGATGGCCTCATAGAAATGATAAAACGTCATCCTTCAAAGACAAGTCCAAATGGTGTGCATTCCATGAGGATTTCCGCCATCAGACTGATGATTGTATTGGTTTAAGGAGGGAAATTGGATACCTCCTAAGCAAAGGACATTTCAAAGAGCTCTTGGGAAGAAAGAAATCTAGGATCCAGAATCCTGAAGAGGTTCCTCAAAAAGCAACTCCACCCGTACCAGATGCTCAAGTGATCAATTTCATTTCCGGAGGCTCAGACATATGTGGAACCTTCTTCTCCACAGCTAAGAGGCTGGCTAAGGAGACCAAGTTGCATAACGGGGAGCGACCGGTTATCTCCACCACATGACGATTTGATTGTTACTTTGCTTATTGTTAACCATTATGTACGCAGGATCCTAGTCGATGGTGGAAGCTCAATCAATATCATCCAACACGATGTGCTTCAGAAGATGAATATACCAGACTCGTAGATCATCCCAAGGACATCGGTGCTAGTCGGTTTCAGTGGCGAAACCAAGAAAACATTGGGGGACATCAAACTCCCAATATACATTGAAGGGTTAAATTCTTACCAAAAATTTTGTGTTATAGATAACCTTTCTTGTTGCAATGTTATTTTGGGCAGGCCTTGGCTACATGGGATGAAGTCAGTGGCCTCTACTTACCATCAATGCATCAAACTACCAACTCCTTGGGAAGTAGTAAGGATAGATGGTGACCAAGTCGAAGCCAAGACTACTATTCTTCACCAATGAAGCCCACAGCTAAACAGACGATAGCATAGCAATTACAGCAAAATCCTAGGAATGTACTGGAAGCTCGAGAGCAGGACCTAAAAGAAGTATCCTTGGATCCCGAGGATCCAGACGTGAAAATTTTCCTAGGATCCAGTATCCCCAGTGAGATCGAGGAGGATATAATATCCTTCCTAAAGCGAAGAAAGTCCACGTTTGCCTTCAAACATTCAGACATGACAGGTATTTATAAGGAGGTAATTACTCACGATTTAGGCCTTGATTTATCTGTTAAACCTGTCCATCAGAAGCAAAGGAAATTCGCTCCTGAGAGGAACGCGATCATACAAGAAGAAGTTAAAAAATTTCTTAAGGCCGATGTGATCAGAGAGGTTAAGTATCCTAGATGGTTAGCTAATGTGGTTGTTGTTTCTAAAAAAATGGAAAGTGGAGGGTGTGAGTCGATTTTACTGACTTAAATAAGGCATGCCCCAAGGATCCTTTCCCTTTACCACATATAGATTCCATGGTGGATGCAACGGCAGGACATGAGATGCTCACCTTTATGGATGCTTCCTCTGGATTTCAACAAATTCATATGGAACTATCTAATCAAGAGGATACAACATTCATGAATCCCACCGACATATATTGTTATATTCCTATGCCATTCGGACTAAGAAATGCAGGGGCAACATATCAAAGATTAGTCAACATGATGTTCAAGGATCAGTTAGGCAAGACTATGGAGGTCTACATAGACGACATGGTGGTGAAGTCAAAGAGGGCTGAGGATCATCTCAGAGATCTTGAAGAAGCATTCAATATCCTCGACCAGTATAACATGAAACTGAATCCGTCAAAATGCCATTTTGGTGTTAAGGCTGGAAAGTTTCTACGATACATGGTGACTAAAAGAGGAATATAGGCAAGCCCCGAGCAAATCGAAGCCTTCATCAACTTGAAATCTCCTGTGAATGCTCAGGATGTCCAGAGTTTGACGGGAAGAATAGCTGCTCTCAACAGATTCATTTCCAGATCCTCCGAGAAGTGCAAAGATTTCTACGACATTCATAGCAAAAACAAGAAGTTTGAGTGGACGGAGAAGCATGAGGATGCATTTAAAGCCTTAAAGGATTACTTATCTTCAGCACCAGCTTTGATGAAGCCTATGGATGGAGAATCCTTGTATCTATACTTAGCAGTTTCAGGTAGTGCAGTGAGTGCCATCCTAGTTAAGGATCATGAAGGTGAACAACACCCGGTATGTTATGTAAGTAACAGTCTTTTAGATGCGGAAAGCCAGGTCTCATTTAGAAATGTTAAATCTTGCACTTATTATGGCTTCTATGAAATTGAGACATTACTTTGAAACACATACTTTTATTTTAAGAACTAATTATCCTGATAAGAATGTGCTTAGAAAACCAGAATTGTCAGGAAGGATGGCCAAGTGGGCTGTGAAGCTGAGTGCATATGATATTCAATATGAGCCCAGAACAGCCATTAAATCGCAAGCACTAGCAGACTTTGTGGCTGATTTCAGCAGTGACATGCAAAAGGAAGCTGATTTAGAGGTCCAGCAACTAGAAGAAACCGAGGATTCTTGGATCCTCTGCACATATGGAGCATCCACCATAAGAGGGACATGATTAGGTATCCTACTGAAATCGCCACAGGGGGACATATTACCCCAGTCTATAGCCTTTGATTTCCAAGCGACAACTAATGAGGCAGAATATGAAGCTTTAATCGCAGGTTTGCAATTAGCTAAACGCTTGAGGATCAGGTATCTTCAAGTATATTGTTAGGGCCCAAATTTTATAGTCGGATCTGTGGTCAGCTAAGGATCCTAGATCAGCTCAGGATCCTAAATATGCTCGGGATCATGAATATGTTCAGGATCCTCAAATAAGTTTAGTATCTTGAGTATTAATGCTAATAAATAGATATTTCTCTCTTGGTGTTGATTTATAATTGCAGATATTAATTGTTGATTTAGTCCATGCGAAATACACGGTTGGCCGTTACATAAAACGTGTGAAATGAGCTATAACCGCTAGGATTAAAGGCCAAGTAATGGTTAATGGTCAAATATTAACTATTATGCTGAAATCTCGCACTTATAGTTAATATTAGCACGTGGGAAAACTCTATTATTGTCAAGAATCATTTCTATGTATAAGGATCTCGGATTTACTGACAGGTTTTCAGTATTCGGTATCCCTGATAATTACTAATTGTTGTATTATCCTCGAATATTTAAGGATATTTTTCAGATGGGACTACGTTTGACGAGTGACTCCCTAAAGAATCGGTCAAAGACATGAGGTGTAACGGTTAAGAGACCAAGTCCAACATATAACTTTGCATTTAAAGCCATTAAACCACGTGATCAAAGCATGAAACGTTTATATTGAAGACAAGTGAGGATTCTTAGGAAACTTAATTATTACCTTTATTATTCATAAAGTCATTGAGATATTATTATGTATATATATTGAGGCTATGATCAGCTAGAAAACACACAACACAATTGATTACAAATACAACAGCAATACACACACACTTAAAAAATATTGTAACACTGATCATAATCTCCACCATTGTAACCCTTTTTTTATTAATAAATAGACGGTGATAGTTTTCTCCGTCCGAGGTTTTTTTGTGCCAGAGATCCTCACGATCAAGGGCTTTTTCCCTCAAAATCAAATCACTATGTTCACTTTGTTCTTGATCAAGCACTCTACCTCACATACGAATTTGATCACAAAATTACTTTGTTAATTTTTGACAAAAACAATTTGGCGCCCACCGTGGGGCAAACGGTGCTTTGATCATTATCAACTCTCAGACTAAACCCTAGTTTCAACATCCACAACATGTCTTCCCAACCGAAAATTGTTTCTTCTTATGTTGTGGCTTCGGATTCCTCTGTGAGGCCTTATTTGCCTCATCCTCCTGCTGGTGGTATCCCAAAGAAACCTGACAACACTCAGAAGAAACCTGCTACTCCCGTGTTCACGGGTTCAAGGCCGTCTCCCCAAGATCCCATCATGGTGTCCAACAACGATCTGCTGTCTATTTATAAACGGTTACATTAACAGATGGATTGCCAGAATAAGACCAACCAGATGCTTGTGAAGGAACTGGAAGATATGAGGAAGGCAAAAAAGTCGGTGGAAGAATTTACACCACTAATCCCGAGATCTCTGGATTTCACTCCTCCAGGATCTTCAGGATTGGTGCGTCCGGAGTCGGCCATGGCGTACAACCCTGGATCCTCATCTTTCCAACAGTCAGGATCCTCAGGATTGTTCCATCAGGTGGGATCCTCAGGATTGTTCCACCAGACAGGATCCTCAGGTCTTTATCAGCAGGCGTTATCCTCAAGATTGTCTCAGCAGGGAGGACTCTCAGGATCGCTTCAACAGTTCGGATCCTCAGGATTGTCCCACCAGACATGATTCTCAGGTCCTTATCAGCAGGTGGTATCCTCAGGATTTCAGCAACAAGCAGGATTCTCAGGAATGTCTCCATCAGGGTCCTTCAATCCTCAACAGCCATTTGCTCAGACTCAGCAGTTTGTAGGGTCCTCTGAGGTGCACCAGGGAGACTTCATCCCGATGCAGGCTAACACTTCGACCACTCCATTTGCTACTCCAGGAAATATTATGGTTGGGAATGCAAGCTACAACACCCAGACTGTTCCTCAGAATATCAATCAGGGTAACACTTTCAATACAATTCCCTTTAGTGCAGTAGAACGTTTGAGAAGATGACAGGTGATCTTTATAGGGTTACCCAGAATCCTAGGGAATCCTTGAGAGTTTTTATTACCAGGTTTAGCAAGGAGTCACTGGAGATTCCAAATCGAAATCCTGCTTCGGTAGTGGAAGCTCTTAAGTTGGGGTTAGAGAAAGACTCCTCTTTCTATGATGATCTTGTTATGACTCTATGCAGGTCGTTGGATGAAGCAAGAAGCAGAGCTCTGAGGTTTATCAGGCTAGAAGATGATAAGAAAAACCCATGAAATGCTGACATTTATGGATGCATCCTCAGGATTTTAGCAAATCCCAATGGAGCCCTCAGATCAAGAAGCCACAACCTTCATGACCCCGACATGTATTTATTGTTATATTGCTATGCCCTTTGGACTTAGAAATGCAGGTGCAACCTATCAGAGGTTAGTTAACATGATGTTCAAAGAGCAACTAGGGGACACGATGGAAGTTTATATTAATGATATGGTGGTGAAGTCCAAGAAAGCTGAGGATCATCTCCAAGATCTCAAGACTGCATTTGATATCCTCGACAAATACAATATGAAGTTGAACCCTGAAAAGTGCCATTTTGGAGTGAAGGCTGGCAAATTCTTGGGATACATGGTCACCAAAAGGGGGATAGAGGCGAGTCCAGATCAGATACAAGTTATCCTTAATTTGAAATCCCCAGCATCAGTCAAGGATGTTCAAAGGCTAACTGGCAGGATAGAGGCACTCAACAGATTCATATCCAAATCCTCAGAAAAGTGCAAAGAATTTTATGATATCCTGAGGAAAAATAAGAAGTTCGAATGAACCAGTAAGCATGAGGAAGCTTTGATGTCCTTAAAAGCTTATCTTTCCTCTGCTCCTCTACTGGTAAAACCCGAAGAAGGTGAAAATCTATCTCTATATCTAGCTGTATCAAATAATGCTGTGAGTGTAGTTTTAGCCATGGATCTAGAAGGTCAACAACATCCCATCTATTATGTAAGTTAAAGTCTACTTGATGCTGAAACCAGGTATTCTTATCTTGAGAAATTAATTTTAACACTTATTATGGCATCTACTAAATTTAGACAATATTTTGAAACTCACCCCATATGTGTTAAAACTAATTACCCTATTAAGTCTGTTTTGAGAAAACCAGGAATGTCAAGTAGGATGACAAAATGGGCTGTAAAGCTGAGTGCAGATGATATAGCATATGAACCTAGGACTGCCATCAAATCCCAGGCGTTAGCAGACTTTGTGGCTGATTTCACCAGTGAACTTAAAGAAGAAGCAGACTTGGAAGTCCAACAACTTGAAGAAACCAAAGATAAGTGGACTCTATACACTGATGGTGCTTCAAATGTTAGAGGAACATGTCTCGGGATCCTGCTGAAATCGCCACAGGGGGACATTATACCTCAATCCATATCCTGCGGATTCCAAGCCACAAACAATGAGGCAGAATATGAAGCTTTAATAGCAGGATTACAACTAGCAATCGACATGAAAATCAGGTTTATTAAAGTACATGTTGATTCATTATTATTAACTAATCATTTTAATGGTTCGTATACTGTTAGCGGAGAAAAACTAATGAAATATTTAGAGCTAGTTAAAAAACTAGCAAAGTGTTTCGAAATGTTTGATATTTCACAGGTACCTAGAGAAGAGAATGTTGAAGCAGATGCCCTAGCGTACTTAGCTTTATCCTTCAGAATACCGGAAGGTGTCAAGATTCCTATCATACATATCCTGAGCCGAGCAATAGAAGAGCAAGGTGTCAATGAAATATCAGATGATGATGAAGATATGAGAGTCAAGAATCCTGAGGATAATGAAAATTCTTGGATTATCCCGATCAGGGGATATATTCAGGATGAAGTTATCCCCAAGGATGAAAACCCAAGAGCTTTTCGAACAAAGGTAATCCCATATACTATAATGAATAATATATTGTACAGAAAATCTCTTGCAGGACCATATCTTAGGTGCTTGGAGAAGGCAGAAGCTCAAGAAGTTCTTCAGGATATCCACGAAGGAGATTATGGGAATCACACTGGGGGCAGAGCACTATTCTCCAAAATCCTCAGGACAGGATACTTATGGCCAACGATGAAGAGGGATGCTATGAATTATTCTCAGAAATATGATGCATTCCAGAGACAAAGCAACATTTTGCACCAGCCAGCAGAACCAATGTACCCTGTTATATCCCTTTGGCCTTTCATGAAGTGGGGTATGGATATTGTGGGAAAGCTACCAAGATATTCGGGAGGAAAAGTCTTTATGCTGGCTATGACAGATTATTTCTCGAAGTGGATTGAGGCTGAATCTTTTGTTCAAGTCAGAGAGACAGAAGTTATCTCATTCATCATGCGCAATATCCTAACAAGATTTGGAATTCCGGTAGAGATAGTGTGTGACAATGGCTCACAATTCATCGGCAAAAGAACAACTAACTTCTTTGCCAGTTGGGGAATCAAGATGATCACTTTAACACATGTCCATCCTCAGGCTAACGGACAGGCCGAATCAAGCAACAAAATCATTATCAATAACATGAAGAAAAAGTTGGCGTCTAAGAAAGGAAAATGAGCTGAGGAACTACCATTTGTTCTTTGGGCAGACAGGACCACTTCAATGAATGCTATTGGTCCGACTCCTTTCTCATTAGTATTTGGGGCTGAAGCAGTTATCCTCATAGAGATGGTTATCCATACAGCTAGATTCAGTCATCAGAATCCTGAAGATGATACTCAAAGTCTACTTGAAGATCTAGATGCAGTAGAAGAAGTCAGGGATTTAGCGAAGATCAGAATGGCATCTTATCAGTAGAAGATAGCAAAGACCAACAACAAAAATATCAGGGTTTGTATATTTCAAGAAGGGGATTTAGTTCTCCGAAAAGCTTTTCAGAATACTACAAATCCTGCGGATGGATAGCTTGCACCAAAGTGGGAAGTTCCTTACTTGATTAAGTCAGAAGTAGGAAAGGGGGCATACAGATTCTCTACTTTGGATGGTGACTTGTTACCAAGGTCTTGGAACGCTATCCACCTCAAAAAATATTTTTTGTAAGACTTCTATCCCAAGGATAATTGCTATCCTGAGAAATTTAGCAGAGATATTAAACAACTAAGGTATGTATTCGTATTTATATTTTTTCATTTTTAATATTATTATTTATTATCATGATACTGACTTAAGCAACGGAGGGGTGTTAGCAAGGCAAACACCCACCCCTCACTTAGATTCGAGTGTTTTGTAGCCTGAAGACATGTGGTAAACCCACATGGAATGAAATTAATTTGGGCCTTGTCGCCAGTCTATAAGGGCCTTGTCGCCAGTTTATTTGGGCCTTGCCTCCAGTTAAGGTATTATTCAATTCCTTATAAGGTTTAAGGAGTTTTCACCTCTTCTTAAGATCTCCTGTAGCGCACGTTTATTCAGCCGTAGTTCGAGAGACGGGGCCAGCACATGAAATTATTCCTAAGGTTTAAGGGGTTTTCACCTCTTCTAAGGACATGGTCGCCAGTTTGTTTAAGCCTTGTCGCCAGTTTGTTTAGGCCTTGTCACCAGTTTGTTGGGGCCTTGTCGCAAGTTTGTTTAGGCCTTGTCGCCAGGATTTCTGAAATTATTTTCAGGATAATTTTAACATTGCAGGTCTATCGGTATATTCCCAGAATCGAAGGACTGATCTATTCTCGTAATGATGTCAACTTTAGCCGGTGCTAAATCATAAAATTTTGGTGCTACATGGAAAACAGTTTATCATTAGAAAATTTAACAGCTGGAATTGATAAAAACAGCTGTCAAATTTTAGGGACAATTGTTAGGGCCCAAATTTTATAGTCGGGTCTGTGGTCAGCTCAGGATCCTAGATTAGCTCAGGATCCTAAATAAGCTCGGGATTCCGAATATGTTCAGGATTCTCAGATAAGTTTAGTATCCTGAGTATTAATGCTAATAAATAGATATTTCTCTCTTGGTGTTGATTTATAATTGCAGATATTAATTGTTGATTTAGTCTATGCGAAATACACGGTTTGTGGTTACATAAAACGTGTGGAATGAGCTATAACCGCTAGCATTTAGGACCAAGTAATGGTTAATGGTCAAATATTAACTATTATGCTAAAAACTCGCACTTATAGTTAATATTAGCATGTGGGAGAACTCTATTATTCTCAGGAATCATTTCTATGTATAAGGATCCCGTATTTACTGACAGGTTTTCAGTATTCGGTATCCCTGATAATTACTAACTGTTGTATTATTCTCGAATATTTGAGGATATTTTGCAGATGGGACTACGTTTGACGAGTGACTCCCTAAAGAATAGGTCAAAGACGTGAGGTGTAACGGTTAAGAGACCAAGTCCAACATATAACATCGCATTTAAAGCCATTAAACCACGTGATCAGAGCATGAAACATTTATATTGAAGACAAGGGCGGATTCTTAGGAAACTTAATTATTACCTTTATTATTCATAAAGTCATTGAGATATTATTATGTATATATATTGAGGCTATGGTCAGCTAGAAAACACACAACACAATTCATTACGAATACAACAGCAATACACATACACACTTAGAAAATATTGTATCACTGATCATAATTTCCACCGTTGTAACCCTTTTTGTTATTAATAAATAGACGGTGATAGTTTTCACCGCCCGGGGGTTTTTTGTGCCGAAGATCCTCACGATCAAGGGCTTTTTCCCTCGAAATCAAATCATTGTGTTCACTATGTTCTTGATCAAGCACTCTACCTCACATATAAATTTGATCACAAAATTACTTTGTTAATTTTTGACCGAAATATATATATAGATTCATTATTGATAGCTAACCACTTTAATGGCTCATATGCTGTTAAAGGTGAAAAACTAATCAAATATCTAGATGTTGTGAAGGACTTAGCAAAATCCTTTGAATTGTTTAGTATTGATCAGGTACCAAGGGAAGAGAATGCTGGGGCAGATGCTTTAGCGAATTTAGCCTCATCATTGAAGATTCCAGAAGACACGAAGATCCCAATCATCCGTATACTCTTGCCAGCAATAGGAGAACAAGAAGTTGGGGAAATAATGAATGACAAAGAGATCGTACTTTGGGATCCATCATCCTCAAACAACCAAGGATCCTGGATCCTCCCAATCAAAAAATACATTCAAACAGGAAAGATTCCAGCCACGGAGAATCCTAAATCCTTCAAACAAAAGGTATCACAATACATTTTATTACATGATATTCTGAATAGAAAATCTCTTGCGGGTCCATACTTGAGGTGTATCGAGGATCGTGAAATTCAAGAGGTGCTCAAAGACTTTCACGAAGGAGATTGTGGTAATCATACTGGAGGTAGAGCTTTGTTTTCTAGGATTCTGAGAACATGATACTTCTGGCCAACTATGAAGAGAGACGCCATGGAATACTCAAAGAAGTGTGATGCTTGCCAAAGGCATGGGAACATCTTACATCAACCAGCAGAACCTATGTATCCTATATTCTCATCATGGCCTTTCATGAAATGGGGAATGGATATTGAGGGCAAGCTACCAAAGGCGCCAGGCGGAAAGATCTTTATGCTTGCTATGACAGACTACTTCTCTAAATGGATTGAAGCAGAAGCATTCGTACAAGTCCGAGAAAAGGAAGTTATATCCTTCATAAAAAGAAATATTATAACAAGATTTGGTATCCCATCTGAAATTGTTTGTGATAATGGATCCCAGTTTATTGGGAAAAGAACTACTAACTTTTGTGACAGTTGGGGCATCAAGATGATTACTTCCCCACTGGTTCATCCTCAAGCTAATGGCCAAGCAGAGTCAAGAAACAAAATAATCATCAACAATTTGAAGAAGAAGCTAGGATCCAGGAAAGGCAAGTGGGCCGAAGAGCTACCTTATGTTCTTTGGGCTGATAGGACCACACCCAAGAATGCAACAGGCCAAACACCCTTCTCGTTGGTGTTTGGATCAGAAGCAGTAATTCCTACAGAGATGGTGGTTCCTACAGCCAGAACAAGCATCCGTGATCCTGAAGTAAAAAAAGAAATCCTTCTCGAAGATTTGGATATTGTTGAAGAACTCAAAGACCTAGCCAAGATCAGAATGGCGACCTATCAACAAAGGTTAGCTGGGGCATATAACAAAAGTATAAGGATCAAAAGATTTCAAGAAGGAGATTTGGTCTTGAGGAAAGCCTTCCGAAATACAACCAATCCAGCAGATGGGAAGCTAGCACCCGAATGGGAAGGTCCTTACCTGATAGAATCGGAAGCAGGAAAGGGGGCATATCATTTTCTCACTATGGAAGGAAATAGGTTACCAAGAGCTTGGAATGCCATTCACCTCAACAACATACTTCTTTTGATCAGGTTCAAGGGTCCTAAAATCAGTAATATCTATCTGATCATTTATTCATTTAAGATTTTTTATTTATTTTAAGGATAACTTATTCTTAACAGTTGTTATTTCCAAGTTTTAAGTAACAACGCAGGATATTAGTAAGATGTTTAAATGTCTAAAGAGGTTGGCCACCTCTCCTTCACGTTTAAGGTACTTTACTATTTCCTTTAGCCTAGCCGACGATTATGGTATGGCCCCCGATGGTCATATCTTCCAAGATTTAAAGGTTTTCACCTTTCTTATGAATTAGAGTTTCTACACTCACGTCTGTAGCGCACGCTATCCAACATATAGTTCGGGGCAGCGGGATCAGTACACGCTTAGTGGCTGACAATTTCATTGTCTTCGGCTATATGAAGGATCCTACGTTTATGGTAGATGTACCATACCACCGGTTCATAACAATTTCATGTTATCTCACATTTGGGCTAAATCCCCGTTTTGGCAAGTCCCCAGTTAACATCCGTATATTGGGCCAGTCCCCAATTTGGGCTTGTCCCCAAATTTTGGGCTTCTCCCCAGTTTGGGCTTGTCTTTTTATTTTGGGCTTGTCCCCAGTTCACGGGCTTGTCCCCTGTTTATTTTATGGGCTTGTCCCCAGTTTGTTGGGTTTAATCCCAGTAAATATCATAAGTTGTTTGCATCAGGTATCCTAAGTTCGATTACAAAGATCACAGAAGGATCAACGTCTATGGATTCAAGATCCTTAATTTATTTTTACAAGGATTACAGAAGATTCAATACTTATGGTAACTTATATCTAATTAGATCTTATGGTATGACTTCTACTTATCAATTTATATTTACTTGACTAAAATCTTTATAAACTCTTTTATGTAAGGATTCAAGATCCTTAGTTTATTTTTTACAAGGATGTCCTATCCTTTAAGCTTTTTCCCGAAGTTATTTCTTAGAACAATTTATGGATTTAAACTATAACAAATATGATTTAGAATAATAAAACAACACATAAATAGTTAAAAGCTTAAATTATTATTATTAAGTCACCCGGACTTCCAAAATCCTTAACCCATATGTCACCATTCGAAAGATAGACCATCCACCTGGGTTAAACAGGTTTTACTATTTGTTCATGATTTGCAGGGAGAAGGATATACAGCCGGAAGGGAATTTCTCAAGGAAAATCTATAGATATATGACAGTTATATCCAGCTTGTCAAATCTCATATGTTTTTGCAGGAAGTTTGAATTTAAAGACAAAATGACAGTTGTGATCTTATCACAACCGCCATTTTGGGGGAAATTGTTAGGGCACAGAAATTTGACACCGTGGATACGTTATCCTGGCATATGTTCTTGGATAAGTTATCCTTAGTCAGATCCCGTCAGGATCAATGATCCTCAGTACTTATTATTTACTAACGATTGTTTCCGGTGTATAACATTATATTTGACAGATGTAACGGCTAAGAAACCTGGTCTACCCCCTATTGAAAACAATGGTGGATTTTTAGGAAAATAAATTAATACCATTATTATTCATAAAGTCATTGAGTTATTATCTTTTATGTATATATTGAGGCTATGATCAGCTAGGAAACACACTCTGCTCATTGCGAAACCAGCCATACACACACACACACTTAGAATTATTACAAACACTGATCATAATCTCCAACCTTGTATCCTCATTTTTTATATAAATAAATTGGTGATAGACAAGTTGTCATCACCTGGGGTTTTTTTTCTTTAATATGATTAAGATTAAAGGGTTTTTCTTCGCAAAAAATCACTGTGTTCATCTCCATTATGTTCATATATTCATCATCATCACCATAGCACTATACCTCACATAACAAATTTTGATACATTATCCTTAGCAGATTTTTGTCCAAAACAGAACTTAGCTGCGGGCAAAGTTACCCGGCAGCAGCCACGGTTCGTTCTTAACCCCCCCCCCCCTATAATCACCTCTGTTTCATCGTGAAATTCGTGGATATGATATTACCCAAACTCGTGATCATTCCCATAGTCTTTTTTGGGTAAAACTTGGGCCGAAAAGCATAAAGTTTGGACCTTTAGGCTTAAAATGTTCAATACTAGATCTAAGGTTTATTTTAAACGAGCCGTACATAGCCATGGATTCGTTAGGTTCATTTTAATCATCAAGCTTGCTACTTTAATGTTGGTGCATGATGCCAGTAGTTCATTTATCTCGTGTTTATTATGTTTGTAATCGTTACATTGTTCTTATGGTTTGATGAACGTGTTAGCTTTATTATTGGGTTTAGTGAACTTGAGGAATGGCGAAGTTAGGGACAACTTTGCCTAGGGTGTTAGGAGAAGTTGTCATATTGTATAACCTAACTTGCGTTGTTTGCTTTTGAGACTTTCGAGCAAATCTGGTTTTGTAAGTAGAGATACTTGTTTGGTGTTTTTTTCCTTTACATCGATATAACAAGTAATCATTTGTTCTTACGTGTTTTGTGTTATTTACGTGTCTCTCTTGTAATCACTTGTATCGTACACGTAGGGGATTCCACACCCTCGTGTTACGAGATACTCATGTGTAGATCCGGCTGGGAACCTGCAATTGGTATCAGAGCGTTTGCTCATGATTGTATAGTTCGGGATTATCACACGAGTGTTAAAATTATTCCGCTAGACTTTTCACGGAATCGTTTCACGTAAAAACACGTTTCTTTTGTTTGTAACTCAACAATACCCTCCAAATCGCACACCCTATTACTCTCACAGCCATCGAAATCAAAGATTCAGCCTAACAATCATAGCAGACTCTCCATCGAAGTTGCCGTCAGGTGGAACTAGGGTTTTGGCGAAGATATAACATCAGGCGAAGTTAAGGGACTACGAAGTTGTTCTATAGCGAAGTTATTGGTGAACTTAAGACCCAGCAAACTTAGCTTATTCATATAACTTCACCATATGCGAAGTTACTGTGTTGGCAAAGTTATCTTAACTTCGCTATCTACTGTTCACAAAATACATTTTGGGTTGGTTTTAGATTTCGTTTTGGTTATGTATGACTTCGATAAACATCACTGAACTGGTAAAGATGGAAGTTGATGATGGCTCAGCGACTAAAGCTCCAAAGTTACTTAAAGGCACTGATTTTGTTGCGTGGAAAGACAGATTTGAGCAGTACGTGAAATATCAAGATGCCAAGATGTGGGTATGTGTTCAGGATGGATATATCCCACCAAAAACTATGTTCGAATATCAGGAGCAACTTAAGAAGTATAATAAGATGGAAGATGATGAAAAGAAGATGTATGAGGCAGAAAGTAAAGCACTGGCAGCAATAACCATGGCACAACCTCAAGAGATTCTACACACGCTTAGAAAGTACAAGTCCTCTAGAGAATTGTGGGAAGCGTTAGAAAACCTCTATGAAGGAAACGTTGGGATTCGAAACTCAAAGTCAAAATTGTTGAAAACTCAATTCTTGGTGTTCATGTGCTTTAAGAATGAATCCTTTGATGACATCATCACAAGATACTATCACTTGATGACAGAATTGAACAACTACTCCATAAAATACATGGAGGCTGAAATTATAGAACAACTTCTGGATGCTTTTCCACCAAAATAGGAGATATACATAGTTTTGATGAGAGAAGATAAAGAGTTTGAAACCTTTGATTTGGAAACAGTGGTCAACAAGTTACGTAATTATGAGCTTAATATGATAAGAAAAGAGACTCCTACTGATCAGGTTCAGGATCCGAGAATGTATGGTGCAAAAGGCTCTCCAAACTCAAGCTCTAAACCAGAATTGGCTGCTTATTACTCCGGTGGTGAATCAAACTCTACTCAAGATGGTCATGTGGTGATGAATATGGATGGAGATATATGCTTTGTAGCTGGTGGAAGTAGTTCTTCAAAACCCCAATCCTCAGTCGGTAACACTTCCACTAGTTCTTCAAGTGTAAATTACTCAAAGATGCCTATGAGTGTAAAATCTGCCGAACAACAATTAGCCTTTATGCCTCTTTCATTGCGTCTTATGAGAATTACATCAAAGGAAAGATAATTGACCCTGCAACCTTGGATGAGGACTATGATCAGATAGATGCTGATGACCTGGAAGAAATGGATCTGCAGTGGCAAATGGCGATGATAGTAAGAAGGGTAAAACAATTTATGAAGAAGACTGGAAGAAAGTTCGTGGGAGAGAGACCGGGATTTGACAAGTCAAAGGTTCTTTGCTACAACTGAATGGACACTTTGCAAGAGAGTGTACAAATGAAAGAGTTGAACGGAGTCAGAACAGGGCTACTCAATAGAACGGGAATGGAAATGGTACTGAAGCAAAAGCAATGGTGTCTCAACAGAATGGTGGGTATAATTGGAACATCAAAGTTGAAGAGGTGATTGAACAAGCGAATCTGGTGAATATTGTGACTGGAAGATGTGACAAGGAACCAGTGGAGGATCAAGCATACATGGCAGAATTGAATGACCAGCTCTCAGAGATATGTTCGGAATCTCAGTGTGAACAATGTGAAAAATTGTCTGAACAATTGAATGCTTTAACTAATCAGTATATTAGTTTGGATAAAGAATTGAAAACGTTAAAAGTGGAACATCACTATTCTAAAAATAAGGCAAATAGTTACTCAGTAAAATTAAAAGCTAGTGAAAAAGACATAAGAAGCCTTAAGGCCACTCTAGCTGAGAAAATACAAGTCATTGATCTAAGCTATGAAGTTGTGGAAGAAAAGACTAAACTAATAGCTGAAAAAGATAAACAGATAGCTGATTACCAAGTAAAAGTGGTGGAATTAAATAGGAAACTTGAAAAATTTAGGAATTCTTCCATGATGCTTGATCATGCCCTAAGTGTTCAACGTTCCCCTATCAACAAAGGGGGAATTGGATACAATGAAGTTCCACCACCTTTCAATAATAATTACACTTAAAATCCTTGTAATCAGCCATCTGATAGTGTTGAAACTGATCAGACTGTAACGGGTAACATGAAAGTCAACACAGTATCCATTAAAGTCCAGCTAGCAATACTGACGTTAATATAAACAAATCGGTTCAGACAAATTCTCCTGTCACAAGCCAAGGTTAAAATTCTAAAAAGTCCGTTGACACTGTTAAGATAGATGATGAAGTTGTGTTACTCAAACGGGGGGAGAATTATACGTTTGGTGAAAAGAAATCTTCTATAAACCCATGTGTTCCCCCCTATGTGAGACAAACTTTCAGTAACACAGCCTCATCTTCTGCAGCAACTCTCGAAACGGACGTTCAAATGGACACTAATAGTTTGAACAAGAGTTGTTTTAGATGTAACAAGATAGGACACTTTTTCAATAACTGTCCGCTGAAAAGGAAGAAATCTAAAAATATGAGGCCAACTAAAATTGAGAATAAAACGAACTTTAAAACTGGTGCTGGAAAGAATTCTAACGCATCCAACTTTATTCATTGGATAAATTCAAGATTTCTAAGAAACCTGCCTCGTTTTTTTCCAGTCAATCACAGAACGGGTAATTTCGAATCCATTAATGCTAGAAACTCAAGGGTGTTTGAATGGCCTCATAATCAGTTTTCTAGAATTCTTCCATTCAGTTCAAATGGAAACTTCCTTCAAAGGAACTTTAGGCAACCAAGGAGTTGGATGTCGTTTAATAGGCTTGACCAGCCCAAGACCAGAAGGTCTTAGGTCCCCCACTTTTAATTTGTTTCTTTAACTGTGCAAGAACAGTCGAACAGGGCTGTGAACAACATGTGGGTTGTCGATAGTGGTTGTTCCCGGCACATGACAGGTAACAAGAAATTGTTACGTGATTGGAAAGCTGTTCAAGAAGGAAGGGTTAGTTTTGCAGGAGAAAGTGGAGGAAAAATTACTTGAATTGGTACTGTTACTAATGGGAGAATCAAGTTGGAAAAGGTTAATTTCGTGAAAGAGTTAAAGCACAATCTTCTGAGTGTCTCGCAGATCTGTGATAAAGAATACACTATGCACTTTACAAAGGATGAGGCACTCGTGCTTTATCCTGGTTTCAAGATTCCCGAAACCTGGGTTGTGATGAAAGCTCCAAGAGAGAAGAATATATATGTGATGGACATGAGGTCAACCGAGATGGCAACGGAAGAATCATTTCTCTTGTCAAAAGCAACAGAGTCTGAGTCGGAGCACCGAAGGATGGGTCATTTCCATCTACAAAAGACAAATCACATTGTCTAGAATGGGCTGGTACTTGGGGTTCCTTTAAAAAATTTCAACTTTAAAGATCAATGTCTGTCATGCAAGAAAGGAAAGCAGCACAAGAAATCACATCACTCCATACTGGTTAACTCAATTGTCACACCTTTGGATTTGCTTCACATGGATCTGTTTGGTCCCATAAATATTAAAAGCCTGGGTGGAACGTCATATTTCTTGGTTGTGACTGATGACTACTCACGTTACTCATGGGTTTACTTTCAGAAAACTAATGATGAAACAGTGCAGTTGGTAATTAACTTGATTACCAAAGTGGAAAATATTGTTGGGGGAAAGGTCAAGTTCAACAGAAGCGATAACGGCACAGAGTTCAAGAACTATCAAATGGATATGTTTTGTCTGCAGAAATGGATCGAACATCAGTTTATCACACCATATACTCCACAACAGAATGGAGTAGCTGAAAGGAAGAATAGAAATCTAATCGAAGGCGCCAGGACTATGCTGGCTGATGCTAAACTTCCCGTGGTGTTCTAGGCTGAGGCTGTTGCCACGGCCTGCTATATCCTTGATCGTGTTTTAACTGTTAAAAGATTAAATTAAACTTGTTATGAATTAATGCATGGTAGAAAGTCAAATCTAAAAGGTCTTGAACCTTTTAGGTCCCCATGTTCGATTTTATAACTCAAAATTTGGTGAGAAACTGACGAAAGTATTCTCGTTGGCTACGTAGTTGGGTCTCCCAACAGAAGAGTCTTTAACCTATCGAACAACAAGGTTGAAGTGGTCTGTACACTGACATTACAAGTTATAAATCACCAACGCCTAGAATGGGACCAGCAGAGCCTTTCAATTATGATAAATTATTTAAATCTTTTAATTTACCTTCTCTTGAGTTTGCAGATACAGAAGAAAGGATGGCCACTCAGATGCTATTTGATGAGGAAGAGGCCATTATGCATCGTCCACAGTGTAATGAAAAACAAACGATCGTATCAAGTGTTGGTGAAACTCCTGCTGTCTCAAGTGATGATGACTTTTTCAATCCTTTTCACACTCAACATGATTCGGATGAAGTCTCTACAAGTCTTAGAGAATACTTAGAAGTTGGCCATGTCCAAACCACCAGAATCCACAAGAATCATCCATTGGAAAATGTGATCGATAATCCTTCCGATGGAGTTAGAACCATAAGGAACTTGGAAGAAAATATGTGTGTATGCAAGCATTAAAGACACTGGTTTTATGAATGAATTCTTGTATACCTGCTTTATCAGTCAGATTGAACCAAAGAACTATCATCTAGGCTTTGAAAGATAGCTCGTGGGTCGAAGCCATGCAGGAAGAATTGGCTTAGTTTAACAAGATGGAATTTTGGCAGTTATTTGAAAAGCCACGAGATGTGCATGCTATCGGTACGAAGTGGGTATTCAAATGCAAAAGAGATGAGAAAGGGGTAATCGTACGTAACAAGGCAAGAAAGGTTTTAACCAACAAGAAGGGATCGACTACAATGAAGTGTTTGCTCCGGAGGCAATTCGACTTTTCTTGGCCTTTGTTGCACACAAACATATGAAAGTGTTTCAACTTGATGTCAAGAGTGCCTTTCTAAATGGCAAGGTCGATGAAGTGGTTTATGTCGAGCAGCCTCCGGGCTTTCCTGATCCATACTTTCTTGATCATGTGTACAAGCTCAGTAAAGCATTATATGGCCTACATCAGGCTCCTCGATCTTGGTACGCAACTTTATCTGATTATTTGCTGGAAAATGGGTTTGTAAGAGGAAATATAGACAGTACATTGTTTGTGAAGTGGAATGGAAAAGATTTTCTTCTAGTTCAGGTCTACGTGGACGATATCATCTACGGAGCCTCAAAGATTTCTATGTGTCAAGAGTTTGAAGCGGTCATGAAGAAAAGGTTTGAGATGAGCGCCACGGGTGAATTAACTTTCTTTTGGGTTTGCAGGTACATCAGAAGAAGGATGGCATGTTCATTCATCAAACTAAATATGTTCACGATGTGCTTAAATGTTTTTAGATGGAAGAAAGCACCTCGTTTGACACTCCGATTTGTGTCAACCATAAACTAGGTGCTGACTTCGACAGTGATGAATATGTGGATCCTACTCAGTATCGGGCTATAATAGGCTCTTTGATGTACTTAACTGCTTCCAGACTTGACATTATGTTTGCAGTTTGTCTTTGTGCTCGTTTTCAGGCTAACCCAATGGAATCGCACAGGAAGGGAATGAAGAGGATTTTGCGGTATCTTAAAGGAAAGCCTAAGTTGGGTCTCTGGTATCCAAAAGGAGGATAACTGGATCTGGTAGCATACACGGACTCTGACTATGGAGGATGCAATCAGAATAGGAAGTCAACAACTGGTGGCTGTGAGTTTCTCGGAGGAAGATTGGTGTCTTGGCAATGCAAGAAGCAGACCTCTGTGGCCATATCCACCTGTGAAGCAGAATACATGGCAGCATCAAACTGCTACTCCCAGGTATTATGGATACAACAACAAATGCGTGATTATGGTCTGAATTTCACTCAAACTCCTATTTGCATTGATAACACTACTGCTATCTCAGTAACTAACAATCCCGTTAAACATAGTAAAACAAAACATATTGACATTCGTCATCATTTCATACGGGATTGTGCAGAGAAGAAATTAATCTTGCTTGAAAAGGTTGATTCACTCGATAACTTTGTCGATATTTTTACAAAAGCTTTTGACCGGTCCCGTTTTCAAAACCTTATTGAGCTTAATGGGATGATCAATCCCGAGTAACCATGTTCTTTTTGTTCTTAAAAAAACATCACTATCGCTAAGAATTATGTCGGTAGATTAAGTTTGAAGGACATATTCTTGAATATGTTTGGTCTTTGTATCTACTTGTAGATTCAAAGGATAACCATTAACCTAATAATTGAAAGCAACTGGGGCGGTTGTGATGAGCTTTTATTACTTCGCTGAAAATTATCTCGGTTACACTCAGTTAGAGGGACACATATTCGTATGTGTTTGGTCCTGCTAATCCACTGGATTTTCAGGATAGCCATTTACCCAAAACTTAGAAGTGATCGGGGCGTCGGAATGTAAATTTTTTTTAGGGAAATGATATACTTTTTCAGTCTATTACTTCTCATGGAGCTTCAAAAGTGGTGTTAAATTGAAAATTGATCCAACCTTTGGAAAATGATAGATGAACTGATTTTGTGTGCCTAACGGGTGAAGTTATTAGGCTTAAAAGACTTTAGAACAATCATTGTTTGGTACGGTAGCTTTCCATGGTGTGTAAAAGTAGAAATGATACAAATTAAACTTACTCGATTTACTGTGGAGAGTCATTTTGAAATGTGCATGTCTCCACATATATCTCTCTGAATGATAGGCAGAAAAGTGATTACCCAGTCATACACGAGCCCGTGAGTGTCTTGATCCCCGCGAATATTGTGTTATCTTACTGCAGTGATCCAGATTTGGGACTTGTAGGTGTTCGTGACAGTTCTACTAAAAAAAATTTCTTTTGTCTTATTGCCTTTGAAATTCATCAAGTCAAAAACAAAATGGATGAGGCATCAAATGAGTCTTGTGAAAGCTAAGTGGAAAGATTGTAAAGCCGACTCAAATGTACTTTGTTTGATCAGACACTACGGGTCGAAGTCAAATCGGGGTGATCTGGGGAAAGCCAAATATGCCTTGAGAATAGATAGGAGGCATCACAATTCCTTAAGTGATGTCCATCTAAATTTTGAGCCTAATTGAACCTAATCCGTATCACGGAAGCAATGAAAACCATACTAAGTTTTATACCTGCCTTCAACCTGTTTCTCTATGTCACAATAATGCTGAACATGAATCCTAGTGACAGCCTCTTAATCAATATGATTCATATTCGGATCTTTTCTTATACATGCAGGGTATTCTGAAAGACTGAAATTTGATCCCATCTTTTTATATTACTTTTGTTTTGTATTACTTTGCATGTTTTGATTGTGTTTAAAATAAATCTTAGGGTACTCGTTCTGATTTTCTTTTCTTTCAAATTTGTTCAAAATCTAACTTCGCTGCAGCGAAGTTATCTAACCGGCAAAGTTGTATTAACTTCACCCCTGGGTTTTTCTTAGATAAAAGGCAGACATAGGTCAACTTTGCTCAAAACATACTCTCTTAAACCCTCGGCGAACTTATCATCTGATTCAACCTTCTTGTAATATGAGTTTCGTCTACTAATAAGGTTCAGTGGCCTCTATTGATTTATAATTTACAAGTTTCGTTTGTTAATTAGTTACATAATGTAGGATTTTGATCGGCTTTCTTGAATAACCCTAAAAGTCGATTTTACTCATCGATTCTTCAATGTATTGGTGATAACCGGTCATTCGATGTCTTAATCGGCCATACTTGAACCAGTTTTCCGTCTCTGATTGTTCTCATTTACAACTGAAAAAAGATCTGGTGTTCGGCTAGGTTTTTGCAACGGAGTTGCCTTATAGCGAAGTTATCTTTAACTTCGCTCACTCAATAACTTCGTTGCTTTAAACCTTTTAGTCACAACTTCGCTGAAACACTAACTTCGCTACTTACATGCTAAGCGAAGTTACAAACGTGTAAACATATGTCTAACTTAGCTCGTTTGTTTTGCAGATATGGCTGCTGTGGCAGGTGCTGGTGGCATTGGTGGTGATGAAGGAAACGGGGATAAGAGACAATTTTTCATGGGACATAACATGTATGTGACGTTAGATCCAGATGCTCGTGGAGCAGAGGATTACTCGGAGATTATCATGTTCCTCATTCTCTCAAGAATTTTTCACGCTATCACTACAACTCTTCCAATATCTTTATCATATATTGAAGACTTTTGGAGAACAGTTGAATATGATTGCCGAGTTGAACCTCCAATTATACGTGCTACAGTCAATCGACTAGTGGTACAGTTCTCAGCTAATCAGATTAGGAAAGCTCTACAGTTCGGGGTAGAAACCTCTCAGGATCCTACTGAGTTTCCAGCTAGTTTCAGAAACGGGGCTTTTCTTCGTATGGGGTACTCGGGTCCTTCGGATGACTCACAACGTAGAAAGGGATTTCTTTTAGACCAGTGGTCTTTTTAATGCACGTGTTGATTGTGTGCATGTCTGGTCGCAAGGCTGAATCCGATGGCATGGGTGCGACGATGCAGTCTGCGATGACAGCATTGACTTACAATAAACCGTATAGCTTCAGTCAAAAGGTGTTCTATGAGATTTATCGTCAACGGCGAGCTGTGGCAAGAGAACGGTTCTTAATGTATCCCAGATTTTTACAGATGATTTTTAATCATGTCGCCCCCAATCTGCCACAACGTCGGCCTATCTTTTATTTGGAAAGTATAAACATGAGGATTTTTGCACAGTGTAGGACATCTAGTACATGAAGCAAAGCTGAACTTCGTCCGAGGCACACTGCTTTGTTTGGATATCTTGTCAATCCTGCCTATGTTGCTCCACTGGATGATGGTTTCAATGATCATGCTCCGCTACAAGTCGATATGCCTCAACCACCTCCTGTGATTCAACCACCACAGGTGTTTCAAGAAGTTCCTATTGTTGACCTAGTCGTAGCTCCTGCCGAACAGGTTGATCTTGAGTTGCCTTTGGAGGGCAAGGTTTCTTTTATCTGGATACGGTTGATCCTACTAAAGTTCAAGCCTCAGTAGTTAATGATTCTGGTGTGCATTCTTCTCTGGTAGATACATCTGCGGGTCCATCTATTGCCTCAGTGGAGGATTCTGAGGAAACGTTATCTGATTCTTCCACTAATGAAGCTGTTGAAGGTCAGAGAGTTCTGGCTGCACAAGAAAGGATCCAAGGAAAATGAAAGAAAGATTCGGATGATAGTGAGTCAGATTATGAGGAGGAGATGTATGCCTTAGTCCGTAGATCAAAGAAGGCTGGAGCTGGTGAAAGCTCGAGTGTTGTTCATTTTGCCCCTCCACAGTTGTCTAGTATGTCTACACTGCCTCCATCTTCATCTGATCCATTACTAGTGATATCTAGTGCTTCTTCAGTGGCTTTGTCAGCACCGTCTATTGCACCATCTACGGTACAGGTTTCTACACCAGAGATTGTTTCATTACCACCTCTTTCTGTTACTCCATCGGAGGTGGTTGCAATGTCTGTTGAGTCCACATTGGTGGATAATACTGGGTTATCTGTCTCTGTTTCCCCTACAGTTACTACACCGTCTAAATCTGCTATTCCAGTAAGCATGGGCATTCCACCGCCTTATGCTCAGGATACTTCTCATATGAATTTTGATTTTGAAACTACCTTGTCGGATTCTGAGCGGATTGCTGCTCTAGAAAGGGTTGTTGCTGAGCAGTCCAGGTGAATGTTATTCAATCTCAGGCTATCAAACATCTGGTGGCTGAGAATCAACATCAGACCACACTTCTTGGTGAACATGGTAAGCTTTTTGATGCTTTGAAACAGTTCTTAGCATCTCAGGGGGAGACTAGCTGCAAAGTTGATGAGTTGAGAACAAAGAAGAGACAAGACAGAGATGATGATCCCAATGCATCGAAATATGCAGGTGGTGAGCTGCCAAAACTGAACAAACTCTTGGGGCTTCCACATCTCAGGGGGAGTCTACTGCTCCATCAGGTAGTGTTGCAGGAGGGAAACTGTTGTGGTAGACGATGAGGATGATATGGGTGATGATGTCTATCTTTTAGTGAAATTGAAAAGCTTGGTGAACAGATTGAGATTGAAAGTGGCTTAGAGGAAGGTGAGATACCTGATGATAGTGTTGAACATGACATTCCTAGTGCTGGTCAAGAAAGTTTGAGTCAAGATGATAATGTGTCGGGTGATTCTGAGTGGGAGGAACAGCCAAGGTGGAAAGAAGGATGTGCTCAGTGGTTTTTTAAGACAAAGAAGCCAGTGGTACCTACGATGTTCAAGAAGAGTTATAATATCAAAGGTTACGCTGAATCAAAGAAGGGAATTATTTGTTGGATTTATGATGATCTACTCAAGTTGTTTGTGATCAAGAGGTATGATGGAATTCAGTACTTTACTAAGAGGTTGAGATCGTTCAATACGTTGCCTGGGTGTGAGCTGAAAGATTTGGCTCATTTAAGGTTGATTAATAGAATTGGGGATAATTTTGCTAGTTGGGTTGGTAAAATAGTGTGGAAAGAAGTTATTAAAGAGAAAAAGTTTGAGTTGTTGAAGCCTCAAAAGGGGAAGTTGATTGAAGATACAGAACGGGGAACGTGGGCTGATGGCAAGCCCTGGATGGTGATGAAGTACAAACCAATTCGATGTTTGAAAAATGTTCCAATGAAGATCATGCCTCACGATGTGTTGAAGGATCTTAAATGTTGGTATGTTGATTGCCAGACTGCTGAAGCTGTAATGGAAGATCAAGATGAACAGGAGATCTTGAGAGTGTATGATCCTATGCACTTGGTTAACTTGTCTCAAGCTGATTTGCAGGTACTCAATGATAAGAAGATCTTTTATATCCCTGCATGGAAAGACGAAGCGAAGAAATACCAAAGGGTGGTCTCAGTTTGTGTGAGATTGGGTTTTCATGCTTGAAGACGGAAGATACGGGCTTTTTGGATTACAAGACACGGCGAAGGTGTAAGAGAAATGAAGCTACTGCCAAGGGGGAGTCTGTTAGTGCATGATGCCAGTAGTTCATTTATCCCGTGTCTATTGTGTCTGTAATCATTACATTGTTCTTATGTTTTGATGAACATGTTAGTTTTATTATTGGGTTTAGCGAACTTGTGGAACGGCGAAGTTAGGGACAACTTCTCCTAGGGTGTTAGGAGAAGTTGTCGTATTATATAACCTAACTTGCGCCGTTTGCTTTTGAGACTTTCGAGCAGATCTGGTTTTTGTAAGCAGTAGAGACACTTGTTTGGTGTTTTGTTCCTTTACATCGATATAACAAGTAATCATTTGTTCTTACGTGTTTCGTGTTATTTACATGTCTCTCGTGTAATCACTCGAATCGTATATGTAGGGGATCTGCACCCTCATGTTACAAGATACTCCTTTGTAGATCCGGCTGGGAACCTGAAAATGCTCATTTATACCCCATCTACTCTAGGTTCAAGTTTCAAGGCTAACCATTCATAAAAACATAAACTTTAAAGATAAAAGACATACCTTTACATGTTTTAAGGTTACGGTTTAGCTTGGTTATGAACTTTAGGTCTTGTATCTATCTTGCGTATTGAAGAATCTATCAATAATCACGTTCGTTTGGCTCGAATCTCACCCTTCTCTCTCGGCCGTATATATGGTGATATGTGTGTGTGTGTGTGTTTTTGAGTGTGTGTAGAGATTATGGAAGATGAAAATGAGAGTTAGGGTTTTAGGATGGTTTAGGGGGTATTTATATCTCTTAAAGCAGGCCCATTACTCATTAATACACCTTAATTAATCCAAGTTCATGATCTTTTCTTTGTCTAATACTGATTAATTATTAACATACGACAACTTAAAACGGCTTTCGTTATTTATTATTAAAATAATTAGGATGTTACACACACAATGAAAGATCCTTCTCCAGGACTTACAATTGTATAAGAGCCTATAGACACCTTCTAGGCTCGGTGTTAGTGATATCATTGATTCAAGGGTGATTTTTGGTTAATGAATGTTTGAAGAATTATGGAAATAAAGATCAGATGTTCATTATGTTCATCGGGGTAGTTGAGACAATTTTGGAAAATATTTGACTTGATCTCTGCTTTTAAAATTCAAATCCCATCATTCTTGGGATTTGACTTAATCACCAAGCCTACCGAGTCAAGGTTTTCAGTGTTCTCAGCAACCTCTGATCGCTCTCGGGCATTTATTAAGGGTTCTTGGCAAAGATTGGTTGTTGTTGTCCAGTTTTGTGTGTTCTCAAGCATTTTTGATTGTTCTCGGGCAACTAGTATACGTTCTCGGCTAACGTTGCTTGTTCTAGGGAAGTTTTGGGTGTTCTCGGTTACTATTCACGTGTTCTCAATCAACTTTCAGGGTTCTCGGCCTGTTGATAGTGATTGGGCCTACTCTTGTTGGGCCTTGGGTTCTCAATTTGGTTATCTATAATTAGGCCTAGTCTCATTGGGCCTAGTTATTGGACCAGTACATCTTTGGACTGTTCACTTACACTATAAACTAAAATGGACCAATTAACTAACACATCATCTAATGCTGCTTTGCATCAAGAAATGGATTCCATCATGGGCACTACTACTCGTGTATCCCGTTTACTGTCTCATGAGGGGTCAGCCGAGTGGAACTTCATATTTGAGAAGTATGTGAAGATGAAAGATGCAAATACGCAAAGATTTGGAG
>NW_027499400.1:100000-113209 GCF_021521415.1 Bidens hawaiensis
AGGTTGAATGAATTCCTTCTAACTCTTTGCGCAATTCCAGCTTATAGGCCATTTCGCCCACCCGATCTAAAATCTTAAATGGTCCAATGTATATCGGACTCAACTTTCCCCTCTTTTTGAAACGAATGATCCTTTTTCAAGGCGAGAACTTGAGCATTACATTGTCACCAACGGTAAACTCAATCGGTCGTCGCCGCTTATCAGCATACGACTTTTGACGATCTTGAGTATCCTTCATCCTTGCTTTGATTTGATCAAACTTTGAAGATGTTTCTTAAACAACCTCCAAACTTCCCATGTCTTTCTGACCAATCTCCCCCAACATACGGGAGTTTACAACGTCGACCATAAAGCATTTCAAATGGCGGCATACCAATACTTGAATGGTAGTTGTTGTTATAGGAGAACTCTTCCAGATGTAGATGATCATCCCAACTTCCTCCAATGTCTAGAACACAAGCACGTAACATATCCTCAAGGGTTTGGATCGTCCTTTCAGACTGTCCATATGTTTGAGGATGATACGCCATACTGATGTTCAATCTAGTTCCCATAGCTTCATGGAACTTATTCCAAAACCTCAAAGTAAACCGAGTATATCTATCAAACACGATCGATAGCAGTACTCCATGCTTAGACACAACCTCTTTTATGAACAAGTTTGCTAACGATTCTGATGAGATAGCCTCTCGTATAGGCAGAAAGTGAGAACTCTTGGTCAAACGGTCCACAATCACCCAGTTGGTATCATGAAGCTTAGCTGTACGAGGTAGCTTAGTTACGAAATCCATGGTTATGTGTTCACATTTCCATTAAGGTATCTCCAAAGTTTGCATCTTCCCATAAGGCTTCTGATGTTCCGCTTTGACTTGTAAACAAAAGAAGCACTTACTGACATAATCCACCACATCATTCTTTATTCCTGTCCACCAGTAGTCTCTTTTCAAATCTTGGTAAATTTTTTTGGATCCTGGATGGATCGAATATCTCGACTTATGAGCTTCGTCTAAGATTTGACCTCTAAGATGTCCATGACGTGGAATCCACATGCGGTCAAACCTAGTCTTAACACCATGCGTGTTTTCCAATAACTCGTCTTGCTAACCGAAAATTCTTTCTTTCTTCACTAGCCCTTCATCTACCAGTACTTCTGTCTGCACTTTGATGATTTCTTCAAAAAGACTCGAGTTCATGATCAACTGATATGACCTCATTGTTGTAATGACTTCTTCATTCTTACGACTTAACGCATCGGCGCCCACATTAGCTTTACCAGTGTAGCACTTAATATCACAGTCGTAATCTTTTATCAACTCTAACCATCTTCTCTGCCTCATGTTCAGCTCTTTCTGCTCGAAGAAGTACTTTAAACTTTTATGATCTGTGTAAATAGTACACTTAGTACCATACAGATAATGTCTCCAAATCTTACGAGCATGCACTACCGTTGCTAGCTCTAAATAATGCGTCGGGTAGGTACTTTCATGAACCTTCAACTGTCTAGACGCATAAGCTATAACTTCCCTCGTTGCATTAGCACGCAACCTAACCCACGATACGAGGCGTCCGTACAAAAAAGAAATCCTTGTCACCATCGGGTAAAGCAAGGATTGGAGCTTGCGTGAGTCTCTTCTTTAACTCCTCAAAAGCTTAGTTTTGGAACTTTCCCCAACTGAATAATACCGACTTTCTGGTCATACCGGTCAATGGCGCGGCTATCTTGGAGAATCCTTTGATGAATCTCCTATAGTATCCAGCTAACCCTAAGAAGCTTCGTATATCAGTTGGATTCTGTGGAGTCTTCCAATTCGTTATCGCCTCAATATTAGCTGGGTCCACGGTAATCCCTTCAGGATTAATCACGTGACCTAGAAATTTCACTTCTCATTACCAGAATACGCATTTCAAAAACTTAGCATACAACTTTTCTTTCTTCAGAGTCTCCAATACTTCTCTCAGATGCCCTGCATGATTAGACTCGCTTCTAGAATAAATCAATATATCGGTTTTATTTTATTTTAATATTTAATTGTTCTTGATTGCAATATGTTACTTGATTGTAGCGTGCGTGCTTTAGGGATAAGCTTGGGTCCTCACTCTTTTACTTGTTTTTCAGCGTATGCGACGTACACGTTCACTAGAACCACTAGAGTTCACAGCTTCTAACGATCCTGAGAGATATTTTGAGAGCATCGTAGGGAGTTTCAAGAGATTGCACATGCTCTATGCGAAAGAAAGGTACACGTTTCTGATTCCACTTTAGATATGGGTGACGCTTAGCTACTAGGCGTACATTTCACTCGAGAGCGAATGAGGGAGTTACGGGGAGACGGTCTGCTATCACACGTCCGGTGATGACTGATGCTAACTAGTATATTCTAACTAACTTAATAAATTCTATTACTAATTCTTCCCCATCTCACAATCTTGAAGACGAGGACGCGCCTAGCCATCTGAATAAATTCCCTCGTACCTGCCACACTTTCAATAATTCCAACGTCACTCGTGCTTCTATTTTACCTTCATCTTTTTCCATTTTCTCTAGAGGGTCGAGTTTCAACGTGGTTGGAAAACCTTCCCCCTAGGTCCATCACTACATGGGAAAATCTTCAAGCCGAATTCCTTAAAAAGTATTTTTCCGCCATCTAAAGCCTCTCGACTTCGTGATCAGATATGTTCCTTCCTTATGGACCCTGACGAGCCATACCCTTTGTCTTGGGAAAGGTTATATAATCTTGTTAGTAGATGCCCCTAGCGTGGTCTACTGGAATAGGCAGTAGTCGAGAAATTCTATAATGGGCTGACCTTTGAGATGCAGAAGAGATTCAATACGTCATCTGGAAGAAAAATGTTAGAGAATCTGGATATAAATGAGTGTGAATCATTGTTTGAGAGTTTCACCCTAGCCGAGCAGCAGGAGCCGTCCACCCGAGGTTCGTCTAAAACCACCATTTCTTCCACTCGAGGCATCTATCAGGTCTCGAATGATACTAGCATTACAGCTGACTTAAAGTCCATGCAGAATGAAATTAGACACTTGAAGAAGGTTGTTCAAAGGTGCGAGATATGCCGAGGAGGGCATGGCACAGTTAATTGTATGGTCGATCAGAAGGAGCAGGTGGACTACTTCGGAAATAAGAATAGAGGAACGAATTCCTACAGGACCTCGGGATGGAGAAATATAATGCTCTGGGTTTTTAGAAGAGGCATGAGCAAGTTCAGGTTAGTGACCCAGTGGCAGCAAGGAGTTCGAGTGCGGGCAAAGCGGTATGGATCTGGATCTTAAGAAGCTTGTAACTAAGAAATCTACCATGCTTTCCCAACTTATTGACATAGATAATAACACACATCAGAGACTGGCTGAGCATCACACCCTATTGAAGAACCAGGAGTTGTCAATTTTGGCGATGTCTCAAAAGGTGGATGAGATGATGAAGCAGATGCTACATAATAAGCAGGTCGGGGCATTTCAGGGTAACACAAAGCTTAAACCGAAGGCACAGTTGAAGGCGGTGACCGACCGTTGTGGCAGAGGAGGCGATAAAGAGCAGCAGTCGGCAGATGATGAGGAGCCTATGGACCAGGAGATAAATATGGAGACTCCCGTGAGGACGCTACGAGAGGCGAGTCCCAATAAGTACCGCATCAAACGGTGAGTCTCCTGTGGATAAGGTAGATGAGAAATAGAAGATTGAAGAGAAGAGTCCCGAAGTCGATCTTACTCGAGTTTCGTATCCTACTCGTCTTCTGCGGCAGAAGTATGTGCAGGAATACAAACATTTTGTGGACATGTTTAAATTTCTAAAAGTCAATCTTCCATTTGTCTCCGCACTCCAGCGTATGCCTAAATATGCCAAGTTATTAAAAGATCTTATTTCTAATAAGAAGAAGTTGGAGAGGCTTTCAACGGTATGTCTAAATGAAGGTTGCTCTACGGTAATCCATAACATGTTGTCGGAGAAATTAGTAGACCCGGGACACTTCACGATTCTGTGTTTGTTTGGCAACTCGACTGAGAGCTATGCATTGGCCGATTTAGGGACGACCCTTCCGGTGCACTGCTAAACCGCTTATTGACGGAAGGAAAAATTACACTTCGTGTAGAGGAGAACGTCACCTTTGATGTCATCAAATCGATAAGGAACTCAAGTAGTCAGGACAATTCTGTAAATTTCTGGACACATTCATATCTTAGTTCGAGTGTTGTCTTGACTACATCTCTAGAGAAAATTTGCTAAATCAGGAGAACAAGGTTGATGTTCGCCCGGAGCATGACCTGGGCATTCTTGTAGGCTCACCTCCTGAATACCTCGAGTGTTCACGGTTGCCGATAGCACCAAGGGACCGGAGGAGAGACCATCGATTGAGGCACCATCATCCCTCGAGCTTAAAGAGCTACCTCTTTATTTGGAGTCTGCTTTCCTGGATGGTGAAGCCAATTTGCTCGTCATCATTTCTTCTCAGTTGACGGATGATGAGAAATCGAGGTTGGTTTATATGCTCAAGGCACACAAGCAGGATATTGCGTGCAAACTCATGGACATTCAGGGCATCAGCCATAGTTTTGCACGTACAGGATAATCATGGAGGATGAGTACAAGCCTGTAATCCAACCTCAGAGGGAGCTCAACCCTAACATGTTAGAGGTTGTAAAAAAGGAGGTTATCACACTCCTCGACGCAAGCCTGATCTATCTCATATCCGATTCTTCATGGGCGAGTCTCGTTCAAGTTGTCCCTAAGAAGGTAGGGATGACAGTTGTCAGTAACGAACGTAACGATCTTATTCCAACTAGGACAGTCACAGGTTGGCGGGGTGTGCATCGACTATAAGAGACTTAACGCCGCTACTAGGAAAGACCAATTTCCTCTTCTGTTCATCGATAAGATATTGGAGCGTCTGTAGGGACGACAATTTTACTGTTTTCTTGATGGAATTTCAAGTTATTTCCATATCCCGGTCGCACATGAGGATCAGGAAAAGACCACTTTTACATGCCCATATGGTACCTTCGCGTACAAACGTATGACTTTTGGGTTATGTAATGCCCCGGCCTATTTCCAGCGCTGCATGTTAGCGATATTCCAGGACACGATCGAGAGTTCCATGGAGGTTTTCATTGATTATTTTTGGGTATACGGGGACTCCTTCGATCAAAGTCTTTCTAATCTTTAGAGGATGATGAAGCAGTGCGTAAAGACTAAGTTGATGCTAAAGTTTGAGAAGTGCCACTTCATGGTGACTAAAGGCATTGTGCTCGGGCACAAGATTTCGCGAGATGGCATTGAGGTAGACCGAGCTAAAATCAACACCATTAGTAGACTTCCTCCACCGACTAGTGTGAAATCCTTCGTAGTTTTCTCGGGCATGCGGGTTCCTATCGTAGGTTCATTAGAGATTTTTCTAAGATCACCCGGCCCATGACTCGCCTTCGATGCTGATTGTCTGAAGACATTTGAGTTTCTCAAGGGGCAGCTAGTTAATGCCCCTATCTTAGTAGCACCCGACTGGAGCTTACCCTTCGAGCACATGTGCGATGCTAGTGATTTTACAGTCGGGGTTGTTCTAGCTCAGCGAAAGGAAAATCACTTCCAACCTATCTATTACGCGAGTAAGACCTTCAATGATGCTCAGGAGAATTATATGACAACTAAAAAGGAGCTTCTAGCAGTGGTCTTCGTGTTCGACAAATTTCGTTCTTATCTCGTGCTGTCCAAACCGTCGGTTATACTGATCATGCGGCATTGCGATACCTATTTGCCAAGAAATGTGCCAATCCTCGCCTTATACGATGGGTTATCTTGCTTTCCGAGTTCGATATTGAGATTAGAAATAAAAAGGGAGTGGAGAATGTAGTTACGGATCACTTGTCACGTATGGAGGATCCGAAGAGAGAGGATATTAGTGAGGACACCACTAGGGATAAGTTTCCCCACGAGTCATTGATAATGGTGAGAGTGAGACTTGATAGAGAGTTAGTGTCGTACGTGAGGGCTGAAGAGGAGGGTCTGCCATGGTTCTCCGACAATGCGATTTATCAGGCCGAATGAGTGGTGGTCAGTGGCATGAATTATCAGCAGGGGAGGAAGTTTTTCGCATATGCGAGCAACTACATATGGAATGCACCTTATTTATTTCGTGTAGGCGCCGATCGAGTGTTAAGGAGGCGTGTGAGTAGGGAAGAGGACCGTGAGATTCTTAGGCATTGTCACGAGGGTTATACTGGAGGCCACCATGGTCCGTCTTCCACTAATAGGAAAGTTCTAGATTCCGGTGTCACACCCCAACCTACAGCGGACATGCCGGGGCGTGAACTGATTGTCACAGCTCACAAGGTTACTATCAAGCTATAATATAAGTTTTAGATATTTATTAAATTTATTTAAATAAAACAATTGCAGTTAGGTACATCAAGTATAAAACAATTACAACAATGATCAATTAAATTTGTATTCTAAAAGGCATCTCTACATGATCTTTATCTTGCTAAACAACCAAGCTGATAACCTGCAAATGCGTATAAAATAATTTTTGTCAACAAAACATGTTGAGTGAGTAGATCACCAGTTTTGACACAAACAAAAATGGTAATAATATATAATGATATAAGTGAATAAAAATAGGCAAAGTTGTTATCTGTGAGTAAAAACAATTAAACCATAACACATACATAAACAATCAACCATAAAGAAAGGGCTAAACCGTTGCCATGCGAATGGGCATTGATTACCAAAAATGATGGTGTCAGTGAAACCATTGCCAATGTGATCGGGCTCCGGCCACTACGACGGTCGTATGATCATACTATAATGAGATTATGTTGGACCTCTCCGAATGCGGTTCAAGTAAGCAAGTAAGCAAATAGCAAGTAATAAACAGTCATTCAATTGATACACAACACAAAGATCACAGTTTGCGTTTGAGAAATAATAAAGTAAATAGCTTGATAAATGGTACGCAAGTTTCCCCAAAACATTTGAAAACAAGTAATATAGGGGAATGATTACTCACCTGATCGGTATGAACGAAAAACAAGTGATGATGTGAGAAAGATAAATCCTTCGGGATACACCGACAAGGATTCCTAGTTAAATAATAATAATATGAATTAGTTATAAATTACATATCATGTATAATGAATTTAGGATTTCGATGTGTGTTTGAGTTAGGTTTTCTAATTGGAATTAATATTGATCGATTGATGAACTCTACGATTATTGTTATTGTAAAATCATTATTATTAGTTTAAACAAACAAATATGAGTTGAATAATTAGATGATTATTTAACTAATATTTAATTAAATAGGATACAATTATAAACGTGTATATATATAAATATAACTTGTAACATATTAAATAATTTCACATAAAACATATATTTATACAATTTATATCTTGGAATCTTTAACGGAAAACAATTTTTATAAAATAAGTAATACGTGTAAAAATACGATTGTTCAGATTTTAAAGAATGATACATATAATATATATATATATATATATATATATATATATATATATGTTTATGCATAAAATTAATATAAGCAAATTCGTAAAAACATTCAACAACGAAGAACGTGGATTAAAGTGTCGGGTTTAAGTAAAAAGATTAAGGTTTACTATTATTATAATATATTTATAATACTTACATATTTACATATATATATATATATATGTATGTATGTATACGTAAACAAAAGCTTGTAACGAGATTTTGACCAAAGACGTAACTTCATGAGGTCGGTTAAGTAAAATATTGTTTATTTTATATAAAATATTAATTATTATAATTTATAAAATCATTTATAACTTTAAAACCCTAAAAAGAAAAATAATATAACGAACCGCGTCCAGGGGGCTCGAACCCGCGCCCCTGGCTGGTTCACTGTAACTGGTCTCCCAAACCAACAACCAGTTGAGCCAGGAGTTCAGATGGTTAAAGACTGAGAAAACAAATAATAAATTAGCAGGTCTGATAAAAACCCTCAATTAGATTTAGAACCCTAGATCTGCAATACGCCAATCTGTTCAATGTTAATATAATTAACCTTAGGGTTATTATTTGTGGATTATAGACGAATATACAGCATTATTTAATTACCTCATACGATTTTGTAGGTTCCCCGGACGGATCACACGAGATACCCCGATATACACAGGTGCGGAATCCCTGTGTAGATCGTTACGGACGTAGAATATAAACTCACGAACACACGAACACGATATGAACAACCACACGTTATATTAATAACTCGAACCGAGATGCTTACAGACTCACGTCAATAGACTCACTGAATTACACGACTCGATCAACTAATCTCTCTAACGACCTACCCGTAAACAGTAAACAGTAAACAATATAAATACACGACAACTTCGCCTCAGGCGAAGTTGTCTATAACTTCGCTCGTTCAACAAGTTCGCCTAGGCGAACTTGTCAACAACTTCGCTTGGTTAACAAGTTCGCCTAAGCGAACTTGTCAACAACTTCGCTTTTACAAACAATTACATAAACAATATTACAGACTCGATTACAGACATTAGACATATGAACTACTGACATCTATGCACCAACAGACTCCCCCTTGGCAGTAGCTTCATATCTTGATCTTTCAGCTCTTGTCTCGTAATCCTGTATCTTCATGCGTGCACTCCTTCTCTAACACACACCGTGACTACTCGCTGATATTTCCTTGCTTCATCCTTCCAAGCAGGAATATAGAATATCTTCTTTTCATTCAACACTTGCAGATCAGCTTTCGATAAGTTAACAAGATGCATCGGGTCATACACCCTCAGCACTTCTTGTTCATCTTCGTCTTCCATCACGGCTTCAGCAGTCTGGCAATCAACGTACCACCATTTTAGATTCTTCAACACATCTTGAGGCATAGTCTTCATTGGAACCTCCTTGATGCATCGGATCGGTTTGTACTTCATCACCATCCATGGCTTGCCATCTGCTCTCAATCCCCTCTCTGTATCCTCCACGAGCTTTCCCTTCTGTGGCTTTAATAGTTCAAACTTCTTTTCTTTTATGCTTTCTTTCCACACAATCTTCTCAATCATTCTTGCCATATTGTTGTCACTTCTATTTTCAGGCCCAACCTGGCCAAATCTTTCACCTCCCATTCCGGCAACGTATTGAGAGATCTCAACATTCTCTTGAAGTATTGAATACCATCATAACGCTTCACCACAAACAGTTTTATCTGTTCATCATAAATCCAACAGATAATTCCCTTCTTCGACTCAGCATAGCCTTTGATGTTATAGCTCTTCTTGAACATGGCTGGAACAGCAGGCTTCTTGGTCTTGATAAACCAATGAGCACAGCCTTCCTTCCACCTAGGCTGCTCCTCCCACTCAGTCTCATCAATCTCAGCACCCATGTCGGCTTTCTCAACATCAGGGATCTCGTGTTCAACGTTTTCTTCTACTATCTCCCCCTCTTCTATCCCATCTTCAATCACAATCTGCTCACCGATCTTCTCAATCATATCACTCGGCAGCACATCTTCATCAAACAGCACATCGTCGCTGAACATATCATCATCAAGCTCATTCAGCGCATCAATCACGTCATCCTCAACTAACACCACATCATCACCAGAACCACCAGCCACGTCGGTAGACTCCCCCTCAGCTGTGGAAGTACCAAGAGCTTGAGAAGTTCTTGGCAGCTCACCACCTGCATCTTTCGATGCATTGGGATCATCGTCAGGGTCATTTCTCTTCTTCGTTCTGAGCTCATCGCCTTTACAGCTCATCTCCCCCTGAGATGCCAAGAACCCCTTCAAGGCATCTATGATTTTCCCATGCTAAACCAGGAGGGATGCCTGTAGTTGATTTGCTTCCACTAGGCTTTGAATAGTCTTTGATTGCTCTGCCACGATCCGCTCTAGTGAAGCTATTCTCTCTGAGTCTGAAGTAGGTGAAGGCGAGACACCAGAAGTAGGCGTGACCGCAGGTGGTACCATACCTGATAACCCTGCAGCAGTAACGACCGTTGACTCCACAAAACGTGCAGCTACCACCGACTGAGTAAGCGTTGGAGGCGGTAGAGACATGATCTACGGAGTCGACGTCTGGATGGTAGTGGTGGATGGAATGCCAGCCGTTGATGTAGCCACCACGGGAACATCCGCAGCGCCTGTACTTGTCACCTGTACAGAAGAAGGAACAATAGACATACCAGACAGTGCGGCCGGAGCAAATCGTACAGTCCTTGAAGTCTCTCCAGCACCCACGCCAGCACCTGTCCTCTCCCGTCTTGATCTTCTAATCAGCTTATGTATGTCTTCTTCCTCTTCCGACTCTTCATCATCCTCCGTTCTCTTCCTCTTCCCAAACGTTCTTTCTCGAGACACCATCAACCGTCTCCCCTCATTCATAATCTCATCCAAATCGGAGTCAGCCATCGACGTAGCTGCTCTAGTCATACTCACACCCGAACCCTGTGCAGCCGAGACCTGCACCTCTTCAACTTGATCCATGTCAAAGTAGCCTTGACCTCCAAAAACAGCGTCAAGGTCTATATCCTCTGCGGTAGACACAACAGGCACAGCAGGAGCAGGAACAGCTTGAGTTGCTCTTGCCTGTTGCGGTTGAGGATCTCTGAACTCGTCCCCACCAGCAGGAACATACTCTGGGTTGATTAAAAACCCAAATAGTGGAGTATGCCTGGGAAGACGTTCAGGGTTGCTCCTCGCACTCGACGTGCGGCATTGAGCAAAGATACGTTTGCTCACTGATTCGACGTATCTGATCGGGCGTCTCTGAGGTAGACTCGGAGCCACATGGTTCAATATCATCTGTAAAAAACGTGGGTACATGATGAACCGCTCCCGAGACATTGCCCTCCTTTGTCTATCAATCTCGTAGAAGACCATTTGACTGAAGCTATAATGCTTGTTATAGGTCAGTGCAGTCATGGCAGACTGCATGGTCGCACCCATACCGTCAGTGCCCGCCTTCCTCCCGACATGCACACTATCATGACGTGCATAAGGAAGCGCCACTGATCAAGAAGGAAACCCTTCCTCCTTTAGGTATCTCCTAATGGACCAGAGTAGCCCATTCTAAGAAACGCTCCATCACGAAAAGGAGCGACAAACTCAGTTGGATCGTCTCGAGTCTCCTCTCCAAACCGTAGCGCCACCCGGATCTGTTCAGAATTGAACTGAACTTGTTGATTGTTCACCATCGCTCTCATGACCGGGGGCTCAACACGGCAGTCGTATTCGACCGTCTGCCAGAAGTCTTCGATATTCGGCAGAGATATCGGCAGAGTGTTTGTTATGGCATGAAAAATCCTCGAGCGCAGGAGTAAAGTGATAATCTCGCGATAGTCGTCCACACCGCTCGCCTCCGGGTCAAGTGTAATGTACATATTGTGACCCGGGAAGAATTTTCTCTGATTGTCACCATCATCTCCTCCTGCACCACCAGCACCAGCTATCGCAGCCATATCTGCAACAAACTACCCAAGTTAGAACGACACAAAGACATAGCACAAGTTCGCTTTGTTACCATGAGCGAAGTTGTGATAAACTCTGTATAGGCGAAGTTAAAGTTGAGGCGAAGTTGGGAACAACTTCGCTTCAGCTATAAGTTCGTCTAACTAATATTAAGTAAAATGATCTTAGGCGAAGATGATGTTAACTTCGCCTCATCACAACATCGCCTCAGGCGAATTTAAGTTTCAGGCGAAGTTACGGATAACTTCGCCTCAGGCGAACTTAAGCTTCGGGCGAAGTTACGGATCACTTCGCCTCAGGCGAACTTAAGCTCCAGGCGAAGTTACGGATAACTTCGCCTAAACCCTAACTTCGCCTGAATCTGAAACGGCGACAGTAAGATTCTGCAAACATCGAAATCCGATGTTTCGGCTAGTTTAGACGATTAAAGATCCTTAAAACAAGCTTTTTAAGGACATGTTGACGATCAGAATGGTGATTAACACGTGACAACAAGTTTTGGAAATCGGTTTGAAGGTCCGACGGTTCGAGGGTAATAACCCGGTTGTCGAAACAACCTTAGATTAATCAAGGAACATATGACATGTGATAAACGAACCCTAACAACCTTTAGATCAGTTTGAAATCGAAGAACAAGATAACACGAAGGTTTAGTATAAGTTCGCCGTGAATAATATAAGATCGCCGGAAAAGATGAATAAGTTCGCTGAAATAATGAACAGTTCTGACCTTTGAATATCCTTATATAGGGGCGTAGTTATACAGGCGAAGTTACGGACAACTTCGCCTAGGCGAAGTTAATCACAACTTCGCATGTTCAACAACATTGCCTAAAAATTCAAAATTTAACCCTTAAAATTTGAACATTTTTCAATTAACTCTTTAAAACTTCCCTTTAAGAAATAAATGACGTGATCAATTCTAAGTAACCAGTTAAAAAATCATAAAACTATCTAAGTACAAAAACTTAAAAAATTTAAAGTATAAGGGATCAAATTTCAGTCTCGATAGGGACTGCTATGTTTTAGAAAAGATCCGAATAGGAATCATACTAACTACGTGACTGTCACATAGATGCGTGTTTAGCTGTATTATGACATATAGAGACAGGTTGTAAGCAGGTATAACTTAAAGTGGTTTTCATCGTTTCTGTGATACGAGTTAGATTCAATTAATCCTTAAAATTTAAGTGGGCAACAACTCAGAAATATTGATGCCTCCTATCTATCTTCAAAGCATATTTGGCTTTCCCCAAGTCACCCCGAATTGACTTCGACCCATAGTGTCTGATTAAACATGTAAGTACTCTTCTTCTGGTTCCCGTTTTTCTTCTTACTCAACGATTGTGAAGTCTTTATTTTATCATCACTAATATGTTTCAATAACTTCAAAAAGTTGTTTTTTTTTTTTTTTTTCGAACAAACATAGACTTCAAAGTAGAAATTAACTGCAAGTCCCGAATCTGGATCACTGCAGTATCTTGAAACGCTATCTACACGGGAATCAAAACACACATGGGCTCGTGTATGACTGGGTAATCGCTTTTCTGCCTATCATTCGGAAAGATATATATGAAGACACGCAAAACTCTTAAGGAGTTTCCACGTAAAATCAAGTAAAATTAGTTTGTATCACATCTACTTTTACGCACCATAAAAAGTTACCATGACATACAATGGCTGTCCTAAAGCCTTTTAAGCCTAATAACTTCACTAGTTAAGCACACAA
>NW_027499401.1:0-62063 GCF_021521415.1 Bidens hawaiensis
GTCCCAACTTTCAACTATTTTTGTCTCAATTGTCCTCCGTTAAAAAAACTTTAACGCCGTTATGTTTTTTCCCAAGTTTCAAATCGATGTTTTAGGGCTTTTGATCGGAAAAACGATACGATTCGACTGATATAAAACTTATCTTGAAACTGCTATCCATGCGACGAAACAATGTTTCAATTCGGGTGTTTAAATTTCCAATTAACAAAAATCAAGTCATTTGAATCACAGTTTCGAGATAAGTTTTATATCGATCGAATCGTACCGTTCTTCCGATCAAAAGCCCTAAAACATTAGTTTGAAACTTGGGAAAAAACATAACGTTAAGTGTATTTTAACATAGGACAATTGAGACAAAAATAGTTGAAAGTTGGGACCGCTGGAAGTGATTTTTAAAGTTGGGATTATTATCGGCTAACACACAAAAGTTGGGATTATTTATTTCCAATTTTCCTTAAACTAATGAGTTTTTCTTGTTTGTGTTCCTTTGTTATGAAAATGAAGGTGTTCGTGTTCGTTTATGTTTGTTCGTTGCCAGTATAAACAAACAGTTCACAAACGCAACCGAACATAGATGAATGAGCATAAGTAAGCTAAAACTAATTAAACATAAATGTGAATAACAATGTGCTGGGCCTAAAAATGTTATTAAAACTAGACTAATTTGCAATTGGCCTAAAAATTTAAAATGAAGATTTTAGACAAACATAATAGAACGAACTTAATCAAACATAAATGAACACAAACAACCAAACATAAATAAGTACCAATGAGCGTTCACGAACTGATAGGAATTGATATGTTTATGATTGTGATTGATAGAATTTTGAGAAGAAAATAGGAACAAAAAAGGTAGAATGATTGTATTGCTAAAACGTAAAGAAGAAGTTACAAGGATAATCCACCTCTCTCCATACATCGGAGCCCTAAACAAACTTAACAAATTCAATCCTGCCCACTAACACGTCTTATTCCTATTACTTATACTACCTCTATATTACACTTTAGTTACTTGTATTAATTTCCCATTGACCCCCTTAAGAATACATATATCTCAACTTCCCCCCATAGCTCATTCCCATCACGAACATAAATGAACGAATGAGATATGTGTTCATATTTGTTCTTTTACCCAAATGAACAAAAAAATTGTTCGTGCTCTTCGTTCGTTTACTAAATAAATGAACACAAATGAACTCCCCCCCTAACGGTTCACTGAACATTCAGTTCGGTTACAAGTCTACCTACTTCTACTGTAATCTGTTACATTATCACCTTTCTTTAACATTATTTGTGGTCACCTGTTAAACGAACAAAAATCAAACCTTTTCTTGAGAAAGAACTTGTCTTTTTGCTTATCGGTTTTCTAACTTACAGTTTGTTGAGTTTTAATTTTATTATGTTCAGGCAAGATGTCTATTTGAGCTTTGAAGAATCGATTTTTGGAGCAAAACGTGACATTGAAGTTAACTGTTTCGAGACATGTGATCATTGTGGTGGAACGGGAGCTAAGTCAAGCAGTTGTATAAAATCATGTGACCGTTGTAAAGGAAGAGGAGCAGTTGTAGAAACTCAGAAAACACCATTTGGAGTCATGTCTCAGGTAATATACCTTTTTACCCTTAGGTACTAAAACAACCACCATTTCTTTTAACTTATGTTTTCATTCTAGGTATCTAGTTGCTCAAAGTGTGGTGGTGATGGTAAGATTATAACTGAACATTGTAAGTATTGTGGAGGCAAAGGTGAAGTACAGTCACGAAGAACCGTGAAAGTAGCGATTCCACCTGGTGTGAATGATGAAGCCACCATGCGAATGGAAGGAGAGGGTAATGTTGACAAAAACAGGTGACAATAGTAGATTAAAAATCATATATGTCAAGAAATAATGTATAAAGATTCAAATAACTTTAGTTATAATGTATACCTGTTTTGCTTGATTTTCAATGCAGAAATAGAGTTGGTGATTTGTATTTAGTCATTCATGTTATCCAAAAAAAAGGAATACGAAGGGAGGGTCTTCATCTCTACTCAGATATTAAAATCGATTATTCGCAAGCAATATTAGGTACTGTCATTAAGGTAACGTGTGATCTTATACCAGTTAATGCCTTTATGCTTTGTTTAATATGAAACGAGTTAAATATTGGACTAATATGGCATGTTGCACCATCCACATCTAATGATCAAGATTTTATTATTATTATTATTATTATTATTATTATTATCATTATCATTATTATTTACTACTTTGATCGATCATCTTTAGATGACTGTATTTTTTTTGCTTTATAATTCTTAGTTATATTTTGTTTTTTATGTAGGTTGAAACGGTTGATGGTCTAAAAGACCTTCATGTGCCTTCAGGGATTCAGCCTGGGGAAACATTGAAACTTTCAAAAATGGGAGTTCCAGATGTCAATAAGCCATCTATTAGAGGGCATCATCACTTTATTGTGAATATCCAGATCCCAAAATATATCAGGTTAACATTAGAATCTTGGAAAGTTTCTGGATTTCTTTTAAGTCAAATGACATCAATACGGAACATACATTTTGTTAGTTATCAATTTTGACATCATACCTTCAGAAGTAACACTTAAAGATAACTGCTTTTCAAAGTATACTAGTACAGACCACAAATGCTGTTTTTACCACTATAATGAAAACTGACTGAAAAGTATGTTCTTTTAGGATATAATATGGTTCTTTGATCTCAATTGTATTATAATCTACACACCTTTGACTTCTGATTGTCAAAATAATGAGTGCCTGTATATGTGGTCGCTGTTTCTTCTATCATATTGTTCTAAATTTACTTACAAGGTATTCATGTCCTTGCCATGTCAGCAATGAGGAGCGCCAATTGGTTGAGAAGTTGGCAGAGATACGGAATCATACAATCTATGGTATACCGTAGTTGTTTATTTCTTTCATACTAATTAGAGGTGGCAATGTCAACCTGTTTACTTACAAATAATGGGTTAGTTTGGTTATCGCTTATTCTTAACGGGTCAAGTAGTTGTTATAGCCAAAAGGGAAACGTGTCAAATGGGTCAAACTTAAAAGTCTCCCTCTTCTAATTATATGTAATGCACTTAGGGGTGTAAATGAGCCAAACCGAGCCCGAGATTGGCTCGTTTTGACTTATGAATGCTAGAGCTCGGCTTGTTTATGATTTATTATTTAATTAATTTATATACATTTAAAATTATTTTATATATATATTTGTAATTACCTAACTAATAGCTTGTATAGCCTTACATACGATTGGAAGAAATGCAGAAAGCAAATTAACTATACCGCTACTTATAGAAAAGTATCTAACTACTATTCTATTAATTGCATAAATGTAATAACTACCCAATGCCCTAATTTTATGTAGAGCATAGTAAATAAGTTTGTATATAATAAGCATTGTTATATAATTCATACGATAATCAGGCTCGCGAGCTAGCTCGAACTTGATAAATGAAGCTAGGGCTTGGGCATGCTTAACAGACAAGCTTATTTCAAGGCTCAGGCGCGTTTGAGGTTAATACTTACTGAAAATAAAAGGAAAATGCAAGATGGTATGTGGTGGCAGCGCAACAAATGTAGGGTCCACATGCACTAGCTTTAAGTTCCCATGTCCCCTAACCCTTGGATTTCAGATGAGACTATGAGTACTTGTCTTCTCATGAATCTAAATCTGCTAGATAGTGTGTGTTCACCCACACAAAATAGTATCTAAAATAATTAAACTAATGAATTGAGTTTAGAAAGAGGCATCTTCTGGTTATTTTATTCATTTCATTATTGTACTTTGTTCAGGAGGACAAGATGATAAGCACAAAAAGGATTTCTCTTCAAGCAAAAGACCTGCTACATCTTTGTGGAACTCAGTCTGGGCCATGTTAGGGTAAGCTCTCATGTGCCTGTTAGTTGTTAGTCACTCTTTTCAGCTACACTTTGTGGCTCATGTGGCCCACATAGACCAAGCCCTATTATAAGCATATAATATTTTAATATTACTAAAATAAGCTTAGGAATTTGAGTTTTTATTTGGAGTGAATTCCTATAGTTGTTTATAAGTAGGTGATTAGGGTTGTATATTTCTCTCTTCATACATGAAACCTCATACAAAATTGTAGGTTTGTAAACAAACCAAACGAACATGAATGAAACATGTTCATGATCGTGCTCGTTCATTTAACTTTAACCGAACAAACGATCTAATTGAACAATTGAACGGGCAAGGTTTTCTTGTTTGTGTTCTTTCGTTAAGAAACTGAACATGTGCGTGTTCGTTTGTTAATGGTAAAAGCGAATGTTAGCAAACACCAATGAACATCAATCTATTTGGCCTAAAATATCATAATTAATAAACTCGTTAATTGTAATGGGTGATATCTTAATTTCAAGAACTACACTAAATTATAATGGGCCTAAAAAGTTAATTAAGTAAATACATAAACAAATGTAAACAAACGCTCATGAACATAAATGAATGAATGAGTCATGTGTTCAGTCGTCGGACGCTTCACCAAACGTTCAGTTTGTTTGTAGGGCCTACAAATTTGCAAATGCGTATAAAGCATTTAACTTCGTGAATGGTAACAAATTTATTATACTTTTTTCGTGACAGGCGCGGACAATTCGGTGATAGATTTGCTTCGACAACCGTGTGCATGCCAGTATACCGAAAACACCAGTCGCTAAATTCTCCAACAATGCTTCTTACAGCCATTGTTATTATTATTACATGTATGCTAAATTCCGCATGTAAAAGAAAAAAATCTTAAAAAACCAAACATGTATTATTAACTTTATAAAATCTTCTCTATGCTGACTCATCATCCCTTATAAAACAAACATACAAACAATAACTTAAATACAAGTATTAATTAATAATCTTAAATCTTAGTCTACCAACAGCCGTATATCAATCCCAACATAACCAAAACCTTGCTAAATCCTGACACTTGTACGACCACCGCATTTGATTTCTTTTTGCCATTTTCACCATCATCGTCACTGTCATCATCACTAATATCCTTCGGGTGATCAAAGTTAGCCGGGACTGTCGTCTCAGGCACTGTGTCGTCACCCGACTCTTGACTAACCGGACCAGGGGCCCCGGGTGTTGGTTCCCTTAAACTTGGTGGCAAGCCCTGCCCGTGTGTCACGTTGATACTGAATCGTTGCCCGTTCTCACATTGCTCGCCATCATAGTCACTCGAGAAGAAAAAGGTGGGGCCCTCCTTGACCAGTGGGACTGCAACAGTGACCGGGTGGACGGAGCTGGCGGATGGGTCGGGTGAGGCGTATTGGGTGGTGTCGTTGTCGAGGGCGTTGCTGTCGTCGCAAAGGTGGTAGATGGTGGAGTTGTATGTTTGCACAAGTGTGTGGTTGTTGTCGGTGTTGAAAACTGCATGTTAATATAGAAATATTGAAAGAGACATGTATTATTAGAAAATGGTATAGAATGAATATACAATATAATTGTTTTTGCTTGTAGTAAACCTCCTTTATAGCTGGCAATCATGAGAGTTGTCTTGATAGTGACTGCCCACACATGCCATGCTATTGCTACCTTTAAAACTCCCCCACCCCAATGGCAATTACTCAAATCGATTTTAAGTTTTTAACAGTTGGATTAACGGACCTAGTAGATTCCATAAGTAACAAAAGGCAGCTATTAGCTGATTGAGTTGTGAAAACTCTAGAAACTCATTCTCAATCATATGTTTTTAATTAAAGTTTAAATATTATGGTCCACAATTAAAGTTAATAAAAAATGTAAACATATATATAACATTTTCCTCTCTCCTGAAAACATATACAAAAATTAGTAAAAAAACGTTAAAAAATAGCAAAAAAATGTTTTTTTAATTTTTCGATATTTTGTATTAAATGTAACAACACATATTACGTGTGTAACAAAAAAAAAAACAAAAAAAAAATGATGTTGCATAGGGTTTTTACGGGTTTTCACAACTCAAGTGGGTTTTCATTTTATACTTCCCCTAAATAGCATATATATATATATATATGGGAGAGTTAACGTACAAATGAAATTAACGTGTTAAACATGAGAATCAAGTAGAGTAATTATGTGATTACACTATAAAGTAATTACGTAATTACTATATGATGTAATTACATAATTACTCTACTTGTATATATAATTACTCTATTTGATTCTCACGTTTAGCATGTTAATTTCATTTATCCAAACCCTATATATATAACTGGAGCATACTTAACTAAACCTTGTACTCAAACTGGTCCAACAGCGTTGTTAAGTCAAAATCAGTTGGTTGTTTCCAATAGAGCCTCGAGTTAAACATGTTGATTCTTTGAATATATAGACATCAATTATATATAAAATGTTTAATTTTAATGCAAACATAATTGATTATTTGAGTCTATATAAATTGTATCTAAAAATGCTTAGTTATAATGCTAACATAAATCTGTTTATTAAATGGAGTAAATTTTATATACTAGTGACTTAGTTTTCTGGGTGTTTTATTAAACTTAACTTTATCAGGGGTTACAATTTTATGAATTTTGTTATAATGTCAATTTATTTATTTACTTATTTTTAAAAGTAGGTGATTAAAATAAGACTTGTGTGAATTTTAGTGATTGTTTTTTTTTAAATTAACATGAAGGAGATAATAGTGAAAAAAAAAAGTAAATAAATAAAATAATAATCAAATCTCATGACTCAGTTTATATCAAGATGGAGAAATAATCAAGATTAATAAAAAAATTGCAACAGAAAGTTGACATGATTAAACAATTAGAAAAATTTGATTGAATTTTTTTCTTGTGATAAAAACTAGTCAGTCGACTATTGAACGTCGGTTGCAACCCCTGATTTTCAGACATATTTAATGAATTTGTAACCAATTAAAATAAATAAATAAATAATTTCGGGATTTAGAAAAAGCCTGCAGTTGCAATTATTAATAATCACAAAATTCTCCTGGTATCAAATTTAGTAAAAGAAAAGTATAACAACATTCGTTAATCTGTCGGCAAGAACAGATAATAATTTAGAGTATGATTCATTGATACGTAATTTCCTTTTATACCCTCACTATGAGTAAAGCTTTCCTCATTCATTATATCATCTACACAAATTAATGAGACAAGATAAATAATAATAAAGATATAGAAAAGAAAGTCATACTTAGGAAATCACCAAGAGAGAAGGTTTTAGAAGAAGCCCATTTTTGATAATCAACACCTGGCTTCTCAAGTTTGTCAAACCAACCAAGATCATCTCCCACGGTGTAGTTCTTGTAACCGGAGACGACTCCGACCGCCATCAACACCATCCATACCACCTGCAGCTTCATCATCTCTTCTATCTCTCTCTTTCAATATCTGATCTGATCGAGTTTCAAGTATATATGATGCCTTCCTTCAAGGTCGCTGCTTTCTTGGTTTGTAACCACCGTTTGATGCTCTCTTCATTAAATTTACTGTGTGTGTGTGTATACCGATATATAAAGATAATAAGAGAGAGAGAGAGAGAGAGAGAGAGAGAGAGAGAGAGAGAGAGAGAGAGAATTTATCTTTATTTTTGCAGAGAATATAATATATCTTTTCTTTTTTATATATTAGCATAATATGTAATAATATTCATATTTCATACAAATGAAGTTTTACATACTTCAAATGTCCAACAATTAAACTTGGTAAAATAAATGGATTTGAAATGTGTTAGGTAATGAGAAAATACTTTTAATTACTCAATAATCACTAGACAACTAATTAAGCTAAAAAAAATTTGTTGATCAATAATTGCCAACGTGACGCTAGGAAAAACAAAAAAAAATTAAACATCCGTTACAATTCTTTAGTAGTTACCTTACCGATGAATCAACGAACGATAATCTAATAGGAAAAATTGTCCTCGACATGTTATTGAGAGATCACTAGCACGCGTGAATAAGTTATTTGGACATTATATTTACATTCATTATTCATACAAATGAAGTTTTGTATAGTTCAAATAAATGGAACTGTATGTGTTTGATTAACAAGAAACTACCTTTTATTATTATTTAATAAATAATTGATGGGCACATGCTAGTCTTCAACCAATGCCGACTATTATATATTATATTAGTTAAAAATTAAATATTAAAATAGGTGTCTTGTTTAGATGTTGAAGTCTCGTCAGTTGAAAGGGTTTACGGAATACGTAACATAATTTTGAAAACATGTACTAACAAGCATACATGTATTATTAAACCGATATAACTCAAATAGCAAAACAATAACTGTGAACAAGATGAAGATCGGAATTGAATGATGTGATGGTATAAAACCGATAAAACGAAAGAAAATTGAAAAGAAGAAGAGAGAATTTTATTGCTCTGAAATCAAGATTACGTACAAATGAATTCAAACAAAGTATATATACTATCATATGCGGCGCATATGTTGGCCGTATAACATATGCGGCGCATATCATATGCGGCGCATATGTTATGAACAACGTATGTGCTCACACCCCACCTTAAGTTGAAGGTTGAGAAAAAACCAACTTGCACAAAAGCTCATGAAAATGTGATCCTGATAAGCTCTTGATAAATAAATCAGCAAGCTGGTCAGCAGTCTTTGTATGAACTAAATTGATAAAACCTTCTTGTAATTTCTCGCAAACAAAATGACAATCAATCTCGATATGCTTTGTTCGCTCATGAAAAACCGGGTTCTTGGCAATATAAATTGCAGCTTGGCTGTCACACTTGTGTTTAACTAGAGTAATATCCGGAACTGTAAACTCAATAAGAAGTCTAGTTAACCATTCAAGCTCAGCTGTAACACGATGAAGCGATCGATACTCAGCTTCAGCAGAACTTAAGGAAACAGTGCGTTGTTTCTTAGACTTCCAAGAAATTGGTGAACCACCAAGAGAAACATAAAACCCATTAACAGATCGTCGTGTATTAGGACATGCTGCCCAATCGGAATCACAGAAAGCCTGTAAATCAAAAGAAGGATTTTTGTTGAAAAATAATCCTTGAGATAACGTTCCCTTTACATAAAAAAGGGTATGAAGAGCAGCATGCCAATGAGGAATCCTCGGATCTTGCATGAATTGACTTAAGAATTGAACAACAAAAGCAATATCAGGTCTTGTGTGTGTAAGATAATTGAGTTTCCTAACAAGTTTCCTATATTGTAAAGGAACATCAATAGCAAGACCTTCATGAATCTTAAGCTGGAGATGATGAGGTAATCGAGAATTGCTAACAGAAAGATTGGAGGTATCAAATTCTGATAACATGTCCCTAGCAAATTTGTGTTGAGACATGATTATACCATTTGTAGTATAAAGAACCTCCATGCACAAAAAGTAATTAAGACGCCCCAAATCTTTAATCTTGAAAGAGGAATCCAGAAAAGCTTTAAGATCATTGATCTCCTCCAAATTGTTCCCAGTAATCAATATGTCATCAACATATACAACGAAATAAACCACCGAAGATCCTATAGATTTAGAAAACAAAGAATGATCATTCTGAGAGCTCATATAACCTCATGTCTTCAGAGCATACGACAATTTCCCATACCATTGTCGAGAAGCCTGCTTTAAGCTGTATAATGATTTCTGAAGTTTAAGTACTTGATGATTAGGGAGCCCCATACCAGGTGGTGGTAACATATAAATTTCTTCATCTAGATCCCCATGAAGGAAAGCATTATTAACATCATGTTGAAACAGAGGCCAGCTTCGTTTGGTAGCAACAGCAACAAGACTGCGAATGGTAGTCATTTTGACAGCAGGAGAAAAAGTCTCAGTATAATCAATTCCTTCCTTTTAGGTATCTCCTCTTACCACCAATCGTGCTTTACAACGTTCAATAATGCCATCTGCTCGGTGTTTAACTTTAAACACCCATTTTCTCTTAATAGTTTTCTTTCCAGGAGTAAGGTCAACAACAGCCCAAGTATTAGTATTTTCAAGAGCCTGAAACTCTGCTTGCATGGAAGCTTGCCATTCAGGAATAGTAGCAGCTTCTTTATACGAAGTGGGCTCATGTAAATTAGATATTGCTGTGGTGAGAGTTTGACTGGAAGAAAGGAGTTGAGAAGAAGAACAAGACACAGAAGAGGAGCAAGAATTGGTGACAGTGTGAAAACAATGATGAGACGAATCAGAGTGATTACAAACATAGTCATTCAAATAAGAAGGAAGAACCGAAGTTCTGGATGATATTCTAATAGGTGGATCTGTAGAAGAAGGAATAAAAGAATTAGAATGACTTGAATCGGGAGATGTATGATAAGCGGAAGCATGTCACACGCCGGTCCAAGGCCTAGGTTTGACACCCGCTAGTTGGTATCTGTTTTGAAAATATATCAAAGTTGCGGGTTGTTTTAGCGGAAGTCTTTAAAATATATTAGTCATTTATAAAATGTCGGGTTAGAATACTCGTTGAATATTGTATGATAAAATGTGAGTGGAAGTCTTTCAAAAATAATAATATAATTGCATTCAAATCTCGGGATTTGAATACCCGTTTAATACTTCAAATATCTGTCTTTTGAAAATATGATTCTTTATAATATTTTGAATAAAATATCTGAGCCATCAGATCACCTCTAATGACTATGTCTCCAATCTTCTATCTTGCCTGTCAGTTCTATTCTTTACAGTATCCCTGAAATGTGGGGGGAAAATACGTCAGCACACAGCCGGTGAATGACGCTAACTCTGTTGTAATACCAATGTGAAAACAACAACAATGCCTTTGTGACAACTCATTAGGCACCCAACTTAATTGGGATGAAATTACCCTAAGTACATGTACAATTAACAATATAGACCATGGCCCCGGGGTAATCCGAGACGCCATGAATGAATGGATCCAAACACATGTATACTCTTAATCTGAGTATGCTCGTTTCTTATTATTGTAACCAAAGTTTTAAGGATTCGTAAATCCTATGCAAACAGTCAGACTCTAAAAGAGTTGTAAAAGTTTAGGGCGTATTCACCTTTTATGATTGTAATCAGTTTCTGACACTGATTCCTATTTATTATCAGTTTGGTTACTGACCCCTGTCTGTAATCAGTTTTTGTTACTGATTCCTTTTTCTGATTGACTGATTGATTGATTGTTATCTCGGACCTATAGTACGAGAACAACATTTGTATAAATATCTAGATCAATGATCTAGCTTCAGGCACCGTAGTCTGTTTTGTATAGCTTTAACCTTGATAAATCATTTGTTTGTATAAATCATGTGGACCTTTAGTCCTTTCGTTTGTTGACCAGTTTTGTGCTAGGTTTTTTCTTCAGGAAGAAACATCTATACCAGATTTCTTCTTCAAGAAGAAACATTACTTTAACTATAACCTGTGTGAATGAATAGTATATATCTTAATCATAAAGAAATATTATTTTAACTATATCCCTTGATGCGAATGCGTACGTTTCTTAATAATGAAGACACAATATTTAACTATAACCTTCGCTTATGAAAAGTTATATTATGCTTATCTGTAATCAAGGTTCGGGCTATATCCCTGACTATGTCTAAGCTATTATAATAATAATAAAATAATAACTTAAGCAGAACCCCTACCTCGCACAGGTATTTGGAGTTAAATGCCTGTGACTGATTGAGCGGCACTTCTACTCTATATCGCGTACTAGAGCTTAGACCGTCAGAACTTCGGAAATTTCCACGTTCTACGAGACCGGCATGCAAAACGAGGCTAACTATGTGTGATTGTAGTGTGTGATTTGGTGTGAGTTGAATGTGCCGTGAACCCCCCCCCCCCTTTATAGTTGAAATTGGGTTCCATCGCGTAGCGCGATGGTCCCTTCTCTTAGACCGTCGTGTAGCGCGATGTCAGAGAATGACGCGTGCATGTTGACTCAGCCCTAGCGTCTGCCATGTGTCATTCCGTCGCGTCACGTGTTTGATGAGTCATATCACTCCATCGCGTAGCGTGATGGTCTTGTTTTGGTGCTCATCGCGTAGCACGATGGCTCATGAGATCTCATTTTCACTTTTGGTCCTTTGTCTTTGATAACTTGCCACTTCTTAGTCACACTTCCATTTTCCAAAAATACTAAGGCGGCCCTTATGCGGCTCGCGGCGATGCGAGCGTGCGAAGTGCGCCATCAAAACGCCATATTACGCTTATCGCCCGAGTTCGTGTCCGTGTCCGTGTCCGAGTCCGTGTCCATGCGCGTGCGCGTCGGGTGCTTCGCACCCTCCACTAGGACTATGGAAAGTGATTAGCCACATAAGAATATTAATATGGAAACTCTCTTTCTTATAAAGAGCTTCCATTTATTTTCTTGTTGTTATCTTCCCTATTTATACCCATGTGGAATGCTTCTATTTTCTTCCATCTTTCCATGTGGGATGGAATTTTCTTACTTCCTTAACATGAGATGCTTATTTTTCTTATTTTATTTTTTTCCCATGACTTATATTGAGAATATTTTAATCCTTCAACTTTCAAAGTTGTCATATTTGGTCCAAAATAAATATGGGTTTTTCCGAGATGTTACAAAGCAGGAGAAGGATCATCAAAGAATTGTAGTGTCAATGGATGAAAAAAAAAAGCTTTCTTTAGAGTTTGTGATTGAAAGGAATAAAGCTTCAAAGAAAATGACATCTCTTGATATGATGACCTTATTTGTATCAAGATCATATAATCGGTAAGCCTTTTTACCAAGAGGATATCCCAGAAAAACACAAGGAACAGCCCTTGGTTTGAATTTGTCTCGTCCATGACTCAATGTGGAAGAGTAAACAAGACAACCAAAAGACTTCATGTGAGCATAGGAAGGAAGTTTTCCTGTTAAAACCTCATATGGGGTTTTCTTGCTAAGGATTTAAGTGGGGAATCGATTGATTAAATGTGTAGCTGTTAAAACACAATCACCCCAAAACTGAACAGGAAGTTTAGATTGAAATATTAAAGCTCTCGATGTTTCAAGCAAATGTTTATGCTTTCGTTCAACAATGCCATTTTGTTGTGGGACAACAACACAAGTTATCTGATGAATAATGCCTTTACTAAGTAAGTAAGCACGTTGAACTAGCCCAGTCCCTAGTTCAATAGCATTATCAGAACGAATGCATTTGACAGTGGTGCCAAATTGATTACTAGCCATTTCAATGAAAGATTGAAGAATAGGAAAAGCATTGCTTTTAGTTGAAAGCAAGTGTGTCCAAGTGGTTTTGCTATAATAATCCACAATCGTTAAAAAATATCTGAAGCCATTGTAAGTAGATGTATGATAAGGCCCCCAAACATTAATATGAATTAGCTCAAATATTTAGCTAGTCGATGTAGAGCTAATTGGAAATGCCAGTTTATGTTGTCTTGCCTTAGGACAAACATCACAATGCTCGATAGTTTTGAAAGAAGAATTAGAAATGAAAGATAATTGCTTCAACTTGTAAACTGGCAAATGTCCTAGACGATTATGCCAAGTTTCAACAGAGTTACAAGTTTTATTGAAAAAAAATCAGCAAGATTCTTGGTAGCTTCAAGAAGATAAAGACCATTGAGCATTTTACCAAGAACCAGATGGCTCTTCAGAAAAGGGGCCTGTAAAACACAATTGTTTTTAGAGAAAAGAACAATACCTTCAGTATCAGAACATAATTTTGAAATAGAAAGAAGATTATTTCTAAAATGTGGTACCCAAAGAACTTTGGACAAAGAAAGATTATCAGTTAAAGGAACAATCCTATACTTATGAACAGTAACACTGGTGCCATTAGGAAGAGTGATAAAAATTGGATTTTGTAGAAATGAAACGCTTGAAAACAAATTTTGATCGTAACACATATGATCATTTGCACCAGTGTCAATAATCAATTTTGAAGAAGATTTGGAAGAATCGCAAGATATTACGCCTCAGAAAGAGTCATGATTGATGGTTGTAGTGCTGTTAGCAGCAAAAGTGTTAGAAGTCCCAGGTTGGAGTTTGTTTTGCTGCAACAAAACCATCAAGTCATGAAATTGTTGCTGAGTTATTCCTTGCTGATCATTTTGTCCTTGTCTTCAGCAAGATTAACAAACTTCTTTCCTTTAAAAAATTTATAGTCCTTTGGAAAACCAATCAACTTATAACATTTGCTCACCGAATGCCCATTCCTTTTACAGTGAGTACACACCAGAGTTCTTCTATTTTCTCTAGTTCCACCACTGACCGGTCCTCCAGTATTATCGTGCATAGAAGCAGAGGATGTAGTGAAATCAGTGGCGGTGGTGTGAATTTCTCTCTGTATTTCAACTTGTATCAAGATCCCATAAGCATGATCGATAGAGGGAAGAGGCTGCATCATCAAAATATTGCTTCTGATCATGTCATAGTTTGGATTTAGTCCAACTAGAAACTGAATTAGCCTTTGATCTTCCTCTCTTTTGGCAAAAGCATGAGCAGCCCCACGCGTGCAAGAAGAAATGGAGTTTACAGCATTCAACTCGTCCCAATAGGATTTCATTTTAGCAAAATAAGTAGCAATGTCACTACTTCCTTGGGAGATTTGAAAGAGATTCTTTTGTAGTTGATAAACTCTAGCACCACTTGCTTGTCCATATCTAGAGTTAAGCTCGTTCCAAAGAGTTTGAGTTGTTTCAGCATACAGAACACTATCACGAATATAGTGATTAAGAGTGTTGAGAATCCAAGATATCACCATATCATTGCAACTTTGCCAAAAGGCAAGATGTGTTTGATTAGCCGGCATAGGGACGGTGTTATTAATGAGCCCAAGTTTGTTCTTAGGCCTTAGCGGAAAGAGCAACAGACATTGCTCGTTTCCAGCCTCCATAACCATTCCCGTCAAAAAATGTTGAGACCAGAATCATGCCAGGGTGATCGGATGGAAGGGGATTAGATGAATGAATCCTGAAATTTTGAGCGAAAGAAGTGTTAGGGACTTCCATAAAGGAGAACACAGAAAAGAACCAAAAACGAGAAGCAAAGAACTTATGCGCTGAAAGTAATCAGAAAACACTTATGCGCCGCATATGTTACGCAGCGCATATGTATGAGATGAACACATATACACTGAGAAAGAAAGAACTTATGCGGCGCATATGTTTAAGAACATATGCGCTAAAGTGAAAAGGAGAAATTTTGGCATTGTTTGTGAATGAATTGGGATGAAATTTGATAGGATTAAACACGAATGTAAAAGAAACGATTGGTGCAAATTTAAAGAAATTTTGATGGTGAAAACCTCGAGAAAAAGACAAAACAGATGAAAAAGAAGGAATATATGGAAGAAACAAGATGAAAACCAGCTGAAAAGAAGAAACAAATCAAAGAGAATGATCAAAAGATCAAGAATCAAGAGATACCAGCTTATGAAGAAAGAAAAACTAGATAAAAGATTTAAAAACCAGTTTAAAACGAAGAGCAGACATTAATAACCATGCTCTGACACCATGTGATGGTATAAAACCGATAATACGAAAGAATACCGAAAAGATAAGAGAGAGAATTTTATTGCTCCGAAATGAAGATTACATACAAATGAATGCAAAAAAAGTATATATACTATCATATCCGGCGCATATGTTGGTCGTATAACATATGCGGCTGTGGAGGTAGGGTCCTAAATACCCGGTACGACCTTTTACTTATTATGTTATGTATTTTATTTGTTATACTATTATTGTTTACTAACCAATGCCCAATGGAATTGGGGGTAGTTGTGGAGGTAACCCCTAACCAGGTCTGGCTAATATGGTTAGGGTTTCATGATGGTAGCCATGGAGTTCCTATATAAGGGGCCTTTATCTTTCATTTAGGGGATCCCTTCTTGGACACTTGGACTCCACATATTTTTGTGTTTGTAAACAAGAGAAAACTCTTAGCAGTCACCTCCACACCCCCATATTTTCATGGCAGATCCCGAGTAAACCGAAGAAGAAGAAGACGAAGTCGTGGTTCGTTCATCTCGAAGACCGGGGAACATCGATATAGATCAGGTCAGATCCATTTCATGTTTCTTCATTGACGCCATACGTGGGACCGGCAACGACACACCTTGATTTTTGTCTCGGTTCTTAGATCTATCCGGGAAATATTCCAGATCTAGGATTTTTTCCTCTCTAAAAAAATCTAGATCTGGATGTAAAAGAAAACTACCCGATTCGGATGGTTAAGCCTCCGGATATGTGGTGGTTTTAACTAGATTCGACTACGATGTCCAGATCTACTCTATTTTGGAGATCTAGGTTTCAACATAACACATTCAACATATGAAGGTCCACAATTCCAGATATGGAATAATTTCTAGATCTATTTTGTTTTTAGAGATGACCCTTTAAAGATATGGAGGTCCAGATTCCCAGATCTGAAAAAGTAATATCATCACAATATATCTTGAAATAAGAGCGTACAACATGTATAGCACACTTTACAACTGATTTTGGATGGTACCCTCTGAGGGGACATCTTCTAGAATGCTTGGTAGGCTGCCTTAGGTGCCAGCTATAAAAGCCATGATAAAACTCAAAATTTTGTCTTTTTGTGAGGTAATTTTTACCGACACCCTCACCGGAATAGAGAGCCAGAATTTACGCCACCGGTGTCTCCTATCACCACCCGAGTAGCGGCGCTCACTTGTTAGATCTGCGACACACGCACCAGAGTTATGTTGCTTGCTCGTTTGAACCGCGACGCTTGCATGATAAAATTGCCGCGCCCGCTTGACAGAGCCGTGGTGCCGGTAAGCTCCACCCCCCCGTGGGTTCATAAAAAGTTAATTCTGGTCATTTCGGATCACATACGTTCAATAGACATACCAGCCCCCGTTCCCGAGTGCTCCATACTCCCTCTAGTAGGCCAACCTCGATGGTCGCGGGCCTAGTGCACACTTTGGCGTGCCATAAACCGTCATGCGTGTCGGAAGACGACACCATGCCCTTGGTTTCACGCGAAAGCCACCATGTGGGTCGGAAGATAACACCATGAAAAAACTATAGTTTGAGGTCGGAAGATGACACAATGCTCTTGGTTTCACGCGGAAACCACCATGTGGGTCGGAAGATGACACCAAGCCGTTGGTTTCACGCGGAAACCAACATGCAAAAACCACCATGCGGGTCGGAAGATGACACCATGACCTTGGTTATACGCAGAAGACTCCGCCGCCATGCATGCGCGCCCGCGGGTCACCACTACGTCGCTATGCATGCGCGCCTGCGAATCACTACTCCAACGCCATGCATGCGCACTTTCATGGATGAAGACTCCGCCGCCATGGATACGCGCGCCGCGGATCAACACTCCGCCGCCATGCATGAGTGCGACGCGGATCAACCTCCGCTGGACGAACACCTATCACTGCGGGTCACTTATGAACGCCGCGGGTCACCTATGAGCAGTTGCGGGTCACTCATGCAAGTCGTGGATCAAAATGACATGGGTCGCTCTGCAGCCTCATGAAAGCTCCGGCATATGTGGCCATGTGAAACATCTGGCGTGTTAATTATGGACCCAGCGATTGACATTAACTCCCGTCACCGTCAACTGCATGCACGCGCCGCGGGCCGGGATCAAAGCACCGCCTGCCTCCGATGGTAGCAAGAAAAGCTGCTAACCGGTAAATTTCGAACAAAGATGCGAGTCTCATTTCTGGCTTCTGCGACCCGCAACCAAAGCTTCGACTGGTTTCCTTTTATTTCAGCATGACGTGAGCAGGGTTACGAGGGGTCAATCCCGACACCCGCGGACACATAACATGCATACCTCACCATGTGTGCATCGGAACACTAACTCCCCCTCCGCAGGTCTCTTATGAATGTTGCGGTTCACTCACGAACTCCGGTGGATTACAACTAGTCGCCGTGGACGACATATGTATACTCCGGAGCACCAACTTTTGGTTTTGACACCCGTAGTGGACTAACTCCAGTCTCCGCGGGTCACTAACGAATGACGGCAATTTTCATTCAGCCATCGCGGATCGCATGCGCGGGCTGACAGATAAACTAACAGCTGTGAGTGATGAAGATGCTCCAATGGGTTAACTCCTGCCTTCGCAGGTCTCTTACAGCTTCCGGAAGTTCAACTTCGATCACCGCGGATCACACCACGAACCAACAAAATGTTTTGATGGTCAACCCGCCATAATGATGTTTTTTATGGTGATACTCTTTTCTGTATAACCCAGATTTTCAAACACAAAGAAGAATCGGAAAGAGGAAAGGCAAAATATGGAAATGAGTGACACGTGAAAGTTACAGGTTTTCCAACAAAAAGGAATTAATTTCCAAAATTTCAAAATAGCCCATAAACTTTATGCTATTGACATTCTACCCACTTGGTTTATTACAAGTATAACAAGTGTTGAAGTCTGCTATGGACGATCTTTGCATTCAGATGGTGTCGGTTAAAAAAAAAAAAGTTTCCCGTCAGAGGCGTGTAACATTCGCGTCAGAGGCGTAACATTCGCGTCAGAGGCGTGGAACTCTCACAGGGAAGCCTAAAAAAGTTTCGTGTTAGAGGCGTGTAACACTCGCGTCAGAGGCGCGGAACCCTCACATTAGAGGCGTGGAATCCTTGCGGCCGAGTCCCGAAACGCTAACAATAGCACATGTTTGCAAGTTCCTCAAGTAAGTGAATTAATTCACAAGTTTTCACAACCTCAAACTTTTCGCTTATATTTATTTTGGTTTGTATAGCAAACAAAATAAAACAAGACAAAAAGTTTGGGTATATAAGCTTTGCATGAAAAAATTGCACAAAAAGTTATTAAGTGCTTATATTAATGCTAAACATATGGCTATACGCCAAACTTAAAGGTTGAGAATCCTTATAAACCCGCACGGCTACGCGCACCCGCACGGCTATGCGCCGAATGTTAGGTTGGGCACACCTCATAATTAGCCTAAGGATGTAAGACATCCAAATATATAGGTTAGGAATCCTTAAAAACCCGCACGGTTACTCGCCGAATATTAGGTTGGGCACACCTCATAATTTGCCTAAGGATGGAAGACATCCGAAGATATAGGCTGGGAATCCTTATAAACTCGCACGGCTACATGCCGAATATTAGGTTGAGCACACCTCATAATTCGCCTAAGGATGGAAGACATCCGAATATATAGGTTGGGAATCTTTATAAACCCGCACGACTACGCGCTGAATATTAGGTTGGGCACACCTTATAATTTGCCTAAGGATGGAAGACATCCGAACATATAGGTTGGGAATCCTTATAAACCCATACGGCTACACGCCAAATATAAAGGTTGGGAATCCTTATAAACCCATGCGGCCTTACGCCGAATACAAGGTCGGACACATTCCGCATACCGGGCGCGCTTCGCTCCGCTCCGCTCCGCTCAAAACGCCATCATGATTGAAACCACTTACAACCCGAAGCAAAGTAGACATATATGCAAAAAAAGTACATTTGGGAAGCACCGGGTCGGAAAAACCGTACAAGCACTCCTAATATGTCCAGAACTCCACCTAACCGCTTGCACGCCTTGGAGCAGCAATGGACTGGGGGGACTTGTGGAGGTAGGGTCCTAAATACCCGATACGACCTTTTACTTATTATGTTATGTATTATATTTGTTTTACTATTATTGTTTACTAACCAATGCCCAATGGGTTGGGGGGTTGTGGAGATAACCCCTAACCGGGCCTGACCCAATATGGTTAAGGTTTCATTATGGTAGACATGGAGTTTCTATATAAGGGGTCTTTATCTTTCATTTAGGGATCCCTTCTTGGACACTTGGCCTCCACATATATTTGTATCTGTAAACAAGAGGAAACTCTCAGCAATCACCTCCACACCCCCATATATCCTTGGCAGATCCCGAGTAAACCGAAGAAGAAGAAGAAGTTGTGGTTCGTTCATCTCGAAGACCGAGGAACATCGATAAAGATCAGGTAAGATCAATTTCACGTTTCTTCAGCGGCGCATATCATATGTGATGCATATGTTGTTCACAAATGACTCCCAACCAGTACGTTTTCTTTCGACCGCTTACCTGGAAATTCTCATTTTCCACCAATTAACCATGTGGACACTTACGACTAGGGCATACCCGTTGAACTTATGATTTCTTTCGACACGTCAATTTGAACACCTGCAAAATTGTTTTGAACGGAGTTGGCGGACAGCGAGTTAGTTACATGTCATCTATATATACAACAAAGATCTAAGCTTTCTAACTTTGCACCGTATGTCTTCAAGAAAAATCACCCAACATTAATTGATGGTTGAAGTATATATTGTCTCCCACGACGATTTCTTAGTCATCCATCTAAGATAAGAATTTTGGGAATATATCGACTATTAGTCAGTAAACAACTATTCTACACAAATTCAGTAGATCAATATTCTAAGTTCGACCGTGGTGGAGAGGCCCGTATCACGTGCTTGGATGTGTGAGCCGAGATCGGGTCAAATATATTACTCGGGTTGTACCCGTGGTGGAGAGGCCCGTATCTCGTGCTTGGATGTGTAAGTTGTGACCGAGTCAAATATATTACTCGGGTTTGACCCGTGGTGGAGAGGCTCGTGTCACATGCTTAGGTCTTACCGCGTCCGGGTCAAATATATTACTCGAGTCTTGACTCGTGGTGGAGAGGCCCGTGTACGTGTGTTCGACGATGAATGTGTTATTTGGTGAATTATATTAATATTAGGCTTAGTATTGAATGCCTAGATTATCCATTATTTATGGATCGTATGTGGTGATACTATTGGTTGGATGTTCGAATTAGATGTTTATATGTGTGTATGTGAATATGTATGTGTTGGTAAACTGTGACCGGGTCAAATATATTACTCAGGGAAGACCCGGGGTGAGGAGGCTCGTGTTACATGATTTTAATGGTTTTGTTAAACCGCGACCGAGTCAAATATATTACTTGGGGATGACCCGGGGTGAGGAGGCTTGTGTTGCGTGAATTGTTTTATTTAAACTATAACCAAGTCAAATATATTACTTGGGGATAACCCGGGGTGAGGAGGCTCGTGTTACATGATTTTAATGGTTTTGTTAAATCGCGGCTGGGTCAAATATATTACTCGGGGAAGACCCGGGGTGAGGAGTCCCGTGCTGCGCGAAAAGATGTTTAATGTTTTATTTACTTATGATTTGGTTAAGAAAAGCTATTTATGATTTTATGGACTCACGATTTTCCCCTACATTCCATACTCATGGAATTTAAATTTTTAATGAATGTCGTTTATGAAAACTTAAACTCACTCAGCTCAAGCTGACTTTGTGTGTATGTTAGATTGACTTTTAGGTTAAGAAATGGATGCTACCGCTTGGACGTGCTGGAGATTGTGGATGTGATTACCAACTGTAGGATTCCCGGGATTCGGGGTCTTACACTTAAAAATGGTCCAAAAACATATTTTGATCTTACACATGGTTAGGAATCAGAATCATACTCTTTTTGGGCCATAAACACGGATTATAGGGTTTAAACGGCGTTTTTACGGTTCAAAAGTACGGTTTAATACCCTAGCCGAAACCCTAAGTTAAGAGGCTGCCATGTTGATGAAACTTGCTTGTTTTGTGATATAGAACCTGTATCTAGCTTGCATAGAATTACAATAACCCGAGAACTTGATTAGAAGAGCGAAAACGAACCAAAACCGCTAAGGTAATACCGAATCACTCGATTACGGGCTGTGTAGGATTTGATTGTGTTGTGCATATTGTTAGGTCATGAAATTTTTCAGGGACATCAAGAACCATATCTTTGAGTTCCTATTCAGATTTGGTAATGTTTCGACCATCCGAGAATATTTAGCGAATTTATAACCGAATTGAGGCGTTTATTTGGGAAAAATAGTTAAAATGATCGATAAATTATGAAATTTTGTGGATAACTCAGATTTTGTATATAATGATCACATATGAAATTTGGGGTCATTTGGAAAAACCTAAATATATTTTGTGCATTTGCGTTTATTTGAATTTTCATAGTCGTTTTTGGCTCGAAAAGGATGTTTGGCAAGATTGTTTGATTTTGGAATTATTCCAGGTTGTTTTGGGATGTATTTTGGTCACTCAGAAATTTTGAGGATTTTTTGGAAATCATTTGGTATAAACGGACGATTTTCGGGCTAAATATAGCAGATAAAATGATTTTTCATAATGTCACACCCCCCGGTCGAAGGCGGAAACGCCGGGGCGTGCGTAGATTGAAATCATGCACATGGTATTAAATGTAAAAACTCCTATTAAAAGAAACCAACGAATTATTCAAATATAATCCAAATAGAAAATATGACATAGCACTTTATTCATTCAACTTCTAAGTCTGACCCATGCCCTATATGAAACTTCAAAAATCTTTATAACTTAATTTCCATCACCTGAAAAACATGCGAGAGTGTCAACTAAAAATAGTTGGTGAGAACATAGGTTTTGAAAAAGATAAGTTTTATGTTGAAAACATTCCATATGTGTTAAGTTACTTTGTATACTTTAGTGATTACAACCAAACCTCTGACACGTTTAGCGAGTCGTCTAATCCACGATAAGACTATTATGTTTAATGTTTAACGATCGTCGGATTCTGAACACACAGGCCTCTACCCGAGGCCTGCGTGGGCGGGTCGGGCCAATAGATCTATCATCATACTACCACGGGCTTAACAAGTTAATGGTTGTACATGTGATTAAGTATACCCTTGTAATGATTACACATAACGAATATAATGAAATAAAGCTTGAATCAAATAGCATGTATAAAACGTAGAATAAATAAGTTGCATGTTTCCACCACGAAGTATAAAACGTTTAAAAGCATGAAAAGGGGCTATGAACTCACCTTGCTTGACGGATGAACACGAACACGAGCAAGAGTTTGTTGAACCGGTTACGGGATGCCTTAGATTAAGTTTGATTTTTAAATTAGTTAGAGTGTCGCATACTAGAATGTTCTAAACCAAGAGCAAGACCTCCAGCAAGTTGATTCCCAGGTAAGAGTCACGGGTCCAATGGGATTATTTACGCCACTCTTGCCTTAGACAGAACCGTTTGCTTGTCAGATACATACATACCCGGTTTATACTCTATTTGTATACTAACTCAAAATGTTTTAGAATGGTTTTCACAAATAATAAAGTACAAGGTTAAAAGTGTAATATCATATAGTTTGGGTGTTTATTGACATTTAGGAAAGTATAGGGTTCAAAGTGTAAATATTATAGTTTAGGATGTTTATCGACATTTATGAAAGTATAGGGTTTAAAGTGTAAATATTATAATTTAGGATATTTATTGACATTTATGAAAGTATAAGGACCAATTATGTAAATATAATTTTTAGGTATGATAACTTTATAAGGTTTTTTAAAGATCATAAGAATATTCATAGTTGTTCATGGAAAAATTATAATTTGATCCAAGATTATGAGAAAACAATTATGATTTCTTGGAATAACATGATCATCATAATCTTTTAGAGCAAAAAGTAAGGGTTTTATTAACAATTTATGATGATCATGGTGAGAGTATATGAAAAATTATGAAGATTCAAAAGAAAACTCAAGAACATAGGAACAAACTAAAAGAAATTCAAAAGAACAAGATCAAAATCAAAGATATATGAAGAACAACTAAGAAAACATACTTGATTATGCTTAGAGAGTGAGATTTGGTGTGAAAAAAATATGAGAATGAGGGGCTCTATTTATAGGCCAAAAGTTAAGGTTTGAATATGATTGCGATAGAGATAAAACTTATTTAAAGATCAAGAGATAACTTAATGATAATTATAATTATAATAATTATAAACAAAATGATAATGATCATAATTAAAAAAAATAGATATGTGTGCATGTGAGAAATTGCACAGCACTTTTTTTTTAATTTAACTTGTTTTTTCTTTTTTTTTTTCAAATTAAATAAATTAGATAATGTAAAATTTGAGAAACAGGTTTAAGATAGAAGTTTCTAGAATGTTCTCTTTTTAAATCAAATGATTAATTTAAATACTTAGGATAAAAATAATAATAACAAAATATTTTGTTACATGTTATAAAATATTAATCTAGGCATTCCGGTTCAACGTGTTATATTTGTGATTAAGCACGATTATAATGAAATGAACATAGGATCATATAATTACGCATATAAAGATAATGTTATTCAATAAATGACACGTGATTTTACACTAAGTAATGTAGATGATGAAATTAAAACGAGAACTTTATTAAATACGAGCACAAAATACTAGCGTTTTTGCAAGAAAAATCCATAGATGTTACAGTCTCCCTCACTTAAGGGAATTTCATCCCGAAATTAAATAGTGGAAACTGCTTTGGATTGAAAAAGATGAGGGTATTTCTGTTTCATTTGATCGTCAAGTTCCCAAGTAAACTCGGGTCCTTGCTTGTAGTTCCACTTCACTTTTACTAGACGGATTCGACTTCGCTTGAGTTTCTTGACATCACGATCCACGATTTTGATAGGTTCCTCAACAAAGTGAAGTTTATCAATATCATCAAAGGGAATAGGCTGAGTGTCATCGGCTAAGCATTTCTTGAGCTTAGAAACATGGAAAGTGTTATGAATACCACACAATTCCTGAGGTAGTTTGAGTTTGTATGCCACTGGACCAATCCTTTCAAGAATCTCAGAAGGTCCAACATACCTAGGAGAGAGTTTTCCCTTTTTCCCAAATCGGACAACACCTTTCCAGGGGGAAACTTTGAGTAAGACTTGGTCACCAACTTGAAACTCAAGTGGTTTCCTTCGATTGTCGGCATAACTCTTTTTTCGGTCATGAGCGGCCTTAAGTCTTTCTTGAATGATGGCAATCTTGTCGGAGGTTGCTTGGATGATTTTAGGACCAATAACTTGCGAGTCACCAGTCTCGGTCCAGCATACCAGTGTTCGACATTTCCTACCATACAAAGCCTCAAAAGGAGCACATTTGATGTTAGTATGGTAGCTATTGTTATAGGAAAATTCAATGAGAGGTAAGTGATCATCCCAATTTCCTCCAAACTCGATTATGCAAGAACGGAGCATGTTTTCCAAGGTTTGGATGGTTCTCTCGGTTTGACCATCTGTTTGGGGGTGGTAAGCTGTACTAAGATCCACACGAGTCCCCAAAGATTTTTGAAGGGATTGCCAAAAGTTGGAGGTAAAACGGCTGTCACAGTCGGAGATTATAGATAAGGGAACACCATGACGTGTCACGATTTCGTTGATGTAAATTTGAGACAACCTCTCCATTTTGTAGGTTTCACTAACAGGGATGAAGTGAGCAGATTTGGTGAGACGATCGATTATAACCCAAATAGAATCATGCTTACGAGTGGTTCTTGGTAGTTTAGTGATGAAATCCATGGAAATTTGGTCCCACTTCCATAGAGGAATCTCGGGTTGTTGAAGCAAACCCGAGGGCTTTCGATGTTCGGCTTTAACTTTTGAGCAAGTGAGACACTTCCCAACATACAAGGCTATGTCCTTCTTCATACCAGGCCACCAATAGAATTCCCTAAGATCGTGGTACATTTTATCAGCTCCCGGATGGATCGAGTATCGAGTTTTGTGGGATTCATCAAGGATAAGATTTAGAAGGTCTTCAGAATTTGGAACCCATATGCGTTCCATGAAGTAAAGTACTCCATCGGACTTAGTTTCCAATTGCTTTTCGGCTCCACAATCCAATTCAGTCTTGAGATTGTTTTGGGCTACCACTTGAGCTTGAAGAATTCGGGCCTTAAGGCTAGTGTGAACAATCATTTCCATGGCCCGAATACGAGAAGGTTTAACTCTTTCCTTTCGGCTTAGTGCGTCGGCTACGACATTCGCTTTCCCGGGGTGGTAGCGAATTTCACAATCGTAATCATTGAGTAGCTCGACCCAACGCCGTTGCCTCATGTTGAGTTCTTTTTGGTTGAGGATGTGTTGCAAGCTTTTATGATCAGTATAGATGATACATTTAGTTCCATAGAGATAGTGTCTCCAAATTTTTAGAGCGAAAATCACCGCACCTAACTCAAGATCGTGAGTGGTGTAGTTCTTTTCATGGATCTTGAGTTGTCGAGAGGCATAATCTATGACTTTGCCTCGCTGCATGTGTACACAACCGAGACCTTGATTTGAAGCATCACAATAGACAATGAAATCATCATTTCCATCGGGAAGGGTTAAGATGGGTGCGTTACAAAGCTTTTGCTTTAAGGTATGGAATGCGTCTTCTTGCTCTTGTTCCCAAATGAACGGCTTGCCTTTTTGAGTTAAGGTGGTGAGCGGTAAGGCTATTTTTGAGAAATTCGAGATGAAACGACGATAATAACCAGCTAGACCAAGGAATGAATGAATTTTTGATGGGGTTTTCGGAGCTTCCCAATTTTTGATGGCTTTTATTTTTGCGGGGTCCACGTGTATACCTTTATTGTTCATAACATGACCCAAAAAATGAACTTCATAAAGCCAGAATTCACATTTCGAAAATTTAGCATAAAGTTTTTCTTTCTTCAACAGTTCCAAGGTAAGGCGAAGGTGTTGCTAATGATCGGTCTTGGTTCTAGAATATATTAAAATGTCATCAATAAAAACGATGATGAATTTGTCGAGATACGGTTTACAAACTCGGTCATGAGGTCCATGAACACTGCGGGTGCATTAGTCAAGCCAAAGGGCATAACCATGAACTCATAGTGTCCATAGCGGGTTCGAAAGGCGGTTTTGGGTATGTCTTCATCGAGAATTCGCAGTTGGTGATAACCCGAGTGTAGGTCAATTTTTGAAAAACAAGTGGCTCCTAGAAGCTGATCGAAGAGATCATCAATCCTCGGTAATGGGTACCGATTCTTGATGGTGAGTTTATTTAACTCTCGGTAGTCGATGCACATGCGGAAAGATCCGTCCTTCTTTTTGACGAAAAGGACAGGAGCTCCCCAAGGTGAGAAACTAGGCCGAATGAATCCTTTGTCGAGAAGTTCTTGAAGTTGGCTAGAGAGTTCTTACATTTCGGATGGGGCTAAACGGTATGGAGCTTTGGCTATGGAAGTTGCACCGGGTACAAGGTCGATTCGAAATTCAACTTGTCGAGAAGGAGGAAGTCCTGGCAAGTCATCGGGAAAAACTTCAGGATAGTCTTTGATGACAGGAATGTCTTGAATCTTCTTCACTTTGGATTTCTTGTCAATTACATGGGCTAAAAAGGCATAGCATTGTTTTCTCAAAAGTTTACGGGCCTTCATGCAAGAGATGATTTTTAAGTTACGATCGGGTTTTTCTCCTTGAATAATTAGTGTTTCGCCGGATTGTAACGGGATACGAATGAGCTTCTCGACACAGGCAACTTCGGCTTGATTACGGGATAACCAATCCATTCCCACAACTAGGTCAAAACTACCAAGCTTAAAGGGAATTAGATTGATATTAAGAGAGTGGTCATCAAAGGTCAAGGTGCAATCACACATAATAGTATTGGCTTGGGCAGTGTTACCATTGGCTAACTCGACGGTGTAAGGGGAGTCTAGTTTTACCGGTTTCCATTTAACAAGAGGTTCAAAATCAAGTGATATAAAACTTCTTTCCGCGCCCGTATCAAATAGTATGGATGCAAAGTGGTTATTTAACATAAACGTACCGGTTATGACATTGGGATCTTGACGTGCATCTGAAGCACCAATAGCGAAAGCTCTATCACGAGTGGCTTGGTTATTGTTTGGAGCCAATTGGGGACAGTTGTTCTTGAAATGTTCCAAACCACCGCATTGAAAGCAAGCACGAGCATTGTTATTATTTGGTGGAGCAGGATTGGTGACCATGGCTTGATTAACAGCAGCAGGGGCAGTTCGGCATCGAGGGGCTAGATGACCAAATCGACCACAATTGGTACACTTTCGGCATTGGGAACTTGGTGGGTGATGATAGTTGCAGGTGGAGCATAGGGGGTGAGGTCCAGAGTACCTTGCCCTAGCCAGGGCTTGGTTAGTAGGAGCCACAGCTTGGACGGGCACAGCAGGGGTGACTGCAGCATAGTTGGTGGTTTTTGGTTTTTTATTAGGTTGGTAACTAGTTTTCTTGAATTCTCTCTCTTTTTGTTTCCCCGAATCCTTCCCCAAAATTCCGGTTTTGACTAGTTCATCGGTTAAGGTACTGGCTAGGTGTATAGCATCTTGGAGGGTTCCGGGATTAACGGTCAAGATCATGCTCCTCATTGAAGGAGGTAAGCCATTTATATAGCGGTCAATGGCTTTTTCCTCAGGAGTAACTAGGTGGGGTACTAGCTGGGATAGTTCTTGGAAACGGTTGGTATAGCCAAGGTGATCGTCTCCTTTCTGGTATGACCCCAAAGCTCATCTTCCATCTTTCAGAGTTCGCTCTTGTGACAATATTTCCTAGTCAGCAGGTCTTTGAATTCGGCCCAAGGTAGAGCCAAGGCCGGCTCACGACCTCGAGTCCTGATTTGAGTGGTCCACCAAGTCAAGGCCCCTTGCTTGAGGGTGCTAGCAGCATACTTCACCTTTAGATTCTCCGGACAATTGCACATGCTTAAAGCGGCTTCCGTGCTCTCGAACCATTGCAGCAACCCGGTGGCACCTTCCGAGCCAGTGAACTCGGTAGGTTTTGAAGCAACAAAGGTTCGGTAGGATTGATCGTAGTTGTTGCCATTATTGTTGTTGTTGCCGTTGAGTTGGTTGACAATAGCGGGAAGAAGAGTAGCCATTGAGCGAGCACAGTTGCTAGTGGGGTGTCATTGTCGTTGTTGTCATTGGAGGCATCGCGACGAGGAGGCATTCTAAGAAATCATCATATAAGGCGGATAAGTAAAAGAGTAAGGAATAATAAAGCAAATGTTTTGCTACAAAATAGAGCAATGAAGTCTTCGTCCCACGGTGGCAAGGGGATGTAGGAGTTTATGAAAGAGTTGACGAAATCAAGAGACATGCTAAAAACAAGAAGTTAGGACATTTAATACCACATAATTTCAACCTAAGGGACATTCCTAGACGTAGGCCGGTTACTAACTCTCTACGACCAAGGCTCTGATACCAATCTGTCACACCCCCCGGCCGAAGGCGGAAACGCCGGGGCGTGCGTAGATTGAAATCATGCACATGGTATTAAATGTAAAAACTCATATTAAAAGAAACCAACGAATTATTCAAATATAATCCAAATAGAAAATATGACATAGCACTTTATTCATTCAACTTCTAAGTCTGACCCATGCCCTATATGAAACTTCAAGAATCTTCATAACTTAATTTCCATCACCTGAAAAACATGCGAGAGTGTCAACTAAAAATAGTTGGTGAGAACATAGGTTTTGAAAAAAATAAGTTTTATGTTGAAAACATTCCATATGTGTTAAGTTACTTTGTATACTTTAGTGATTACAACCAAACCTCTGACACGTTTAGCGAGTCGTCTAATCCACGATTAGACTATTATGTTTAATGTTTAACGATCGTCGGATTCTGAACACACAGGCCTCTACCCGAGGCCTGCGTGGGCGAGTCGGGCCAATAGATCTATCATCATACTACCACGGGCTTAACAAGTTAATGGTTGTACATGCGATTAAGTATACCCTTGTAATGATTACACATAACGAATATAATGAAATAAAGCTTGAATCAAATAGCATGTATAAAAGGTAGAATAAATAAGTTGCATGATTCCACCACGAAGTATAAAACGTTTAAAAGCATGAAAAGGGGCTATGAACTCACCTTGCTTGACGGATGAACACGAACACGAGCAAGAGTTTGTTGAACCGGTTACGGGATGCCTTAGATTAAGTTTGATTTTTAAATTAGTTAGAGTGTCGCATACTAGAATGTTCTAAACCAAGAGCAAGACCTCCAGCAAGTTGATTCCCAGGTAAGAGTCACGGGTCCAATGGGATTATTTACGCCACTCTTGCCTTAGACAGAACCGTTTGCTTGTCAGATACATACATACCCGGTTTATACTCTATTTGTATACTAACTCAAAATGTTTTAGAATGGTTTTCACAAATAATAAAGTACAAGGTTAAAAGTGTAATATCATATAGTTTGGGTGTTTATTGACATTTAGGAAAGTATAGGGTTCAAAGTGTAAATATTATAGTTTAGGATGTTTATCGACATTTATGAAAGTATAGGGTTTAAAGTGTAAATATTATAATTTAGGATATTTATTGACATTTATGAAAGTATAAGGACCAATTATGTAAATATAATTTTTAGGTATGATAACTTTATAAGGTTTTTTAAAGATCATAAGAATATTCATAGTTGTTCATGGAAAAATTATAATTTGATCCAAGATTATGAGAAAACAATTATGATTTCTTTGAATAACATGATCATCATAATCTTTTAGAGCAAAAAGTAAGGGTGTTATTAACAATTTATGATGATCATGGTGAGAGTATATGAAAAATTATGAAGATTCAAAAGAAAACTCAAGAACATAGGAACAAACTAAAAGAAATTCAAAAGAACAAGATCAAAATCAAAGATATATGAAGAACAACTAAGAAAACATACTTGATTATGCTTAGAGAGAATGAGATTTGGTGTGAAAAAAATATGAGAATGAGGGGCTCTATTTATAGGCCAAAAGTTAAGGTTTGAATATGATTACGATAGAGATAAAACTTATTTAAAGATCAAGAGATAACTTAATGATAATTATAATTATAATAATTATAAACAAAATGATAATGATAATAATTAAAAAAAATAGATATGTGTGCATGTGAGAAAGTGCACAGCACTTTTTTTTAATTTAACTTTTTTTTTCTTTTTTTTTTTCAAATTAAATAAATTAGATAATGTAAAATTTGAGAAACAGGTTTAAGATAGAAGTTTCTAAAATGTTCTCTTTTTAAATCAAATGATTAATTTAAATAATTAGGATAAAAAGAATAATAACAAAATATTTTGTTAAATGTTATAAAATATTAATCTAGTCATTCCGCTTCAACGTGTTATATTAGTGATTAAGCACGATTATGATGAAATAAACATAGGATCATATAATTACGCATATAAAGATAATGTTATTCATTAAATGACACATGATTCAACACTAAAAATGTAGACGATGAAATTAATACGAGAACTTTATTAAATACGAGCACAAAATACTAGCGTTTTTGCAAGAAAAATCTATAGATGTTACACATAAATTAATTAATTAGTAAATAATTCCAGAAATATTTTTATAAAAATCTACATATTTTAATTGAAAAGTGGCTAGATTTTCATAATTTAATGATTATCGGATAATTAACTGTGGTAATTTAAATATTAAATAAATTCAATTCTAATAAAAACCGACGAGTTCGTAATTAACGAACCTGTTGGAATTTCAGAACACCAATAGTGATCAGAAATTGTATTTTTGGATTAGTTAAGTGAAAAAAACTTTTATGAAAAATCCGGACAATTTGAATAGATTGTGCATGTTTTTCTCAAAAGAAATTGAATAAACGGAAACGAGCCCTGTATCGAATCCAGACCCTTAAATTGTGATATTCCTTTATAACTTAATCATTTTATCGACCAACACATTTACCCAAGCTTCCATCCCCATAACTGTTTTCTGAACGCATAAACGAACAACTTGGCCCAGCTGGCAAAACGAGAAAACTAAGCCAAGTTCGGTTTTAAGTATTAGACATTGATCAACATCGCAATCTAAGCCTATTGACACTTTCTAGGCATAAAATCTATACCCAGATTAGATAATCTAAGCCTATCACAATCCCAGTTTGGTATTAAGATTATAATAATATTAAAATATTAATATTATTATAATATTGATTAAACGGACTAGTGATTGCAAATCAAATGAACTACGAGCTGACGCACTATTGTATACCGACTAAACCGTGAGTTTCATGACCCCACTTTTGAAACTGCTTTACAAATTTTTGAGGTGAAAAGCATGTTTGCTAATATCTATATACATAGCTGAAAAGTATGATGATGTAAATTATCTAAGTGCTAAAACATGAAAGTCCCCACTAACACAGTGATTAACTTCGAGCCGATGGCTTGTGAATAGTACTATTGGTTTGACAAACCCAGCCGGGGGCTAGCACAGTTTGCTGAGAAATTATCCCGCTTGCGCATGTCCATGATTATACAAACCAGCTATGTAGTGTTAGGCATGGCTACTTGGGGTATAATGTGGGCGATAGGGGAGTCACAGTGGTTTATTGCGCATGGGAAATGGAGGCACGTAGCACGTAAACAGCCCAGGCTTCACTATAGCTTAGTATAATTACATCACATATACAAATACATACATACTTACACGCGTATATAAAAATTATGACTTGTGATTACGCATACTTGTTTTCTTGAAACTCGTGAAACACACCAACTCGTGTAGTTGACCAATTTTAAACATGCTTTCAGGTGTGGTACCAAAGTTGGAAAACCCTTAATGTTGTGCTATCTGTTACTGAATGTGGTCGATGCGGTGTGAATAGACGCAAGGTTATTAGTACGAATAAAATAGCTTAATGAACATATTTTGTTGTAACATCTAGTTTGTAAATGAAGATACATAAATGTAATATATTGTAAATTAGTTTGTAATGTTTCTTTATAAAAAATGTTGTTGATAGCAGAGGTGTCTGTTACATTCCCGTTTTACGCTTCCGCATTGTGCTAGTCGGGGTGTGATAGAAGTTGGTATCAGAACCATTGGTTATAAAGGATTAGGTTATTCCTTAGGATGCCTAAAATATAACCGTAGTCTCGATCAACTCTGGGAAAATAATTAAATAGTAATTTAATATTATATTCTGATGGATGTCGGGATGAACTTGTAGGGCAAGTGAGTTATTATGGTCTGGAACATAATAACAGACTTGCTTGTACGAGGGAATTAGGGGAGAAATCATGGAATGCATGGGTAGGTAAAAATGGGAACATATGTGTATAAAATGTAATGCTGAGTATGTATATATATGTAACACGCATGCGTGCTTATTTGGAAAAAGGTGTACGAATACGTGTACGTAATGTACTGTCAATAGTAATAAATCTTATTATAATATATTCAATTATAATCATTATTAATTCTCATATTAAAATTAAATTTTAATAAAAAATAATATTATATTTTATTATAAATAATATTAAATTTAGTCTAATTAATTAACCTCCTCTACACTAGTTAACCCTAACAACAAATATTATTCTTATAACTAACCATTGTGTAGAGAAATGGCAAGAAATAACGGTTATGTTCTGGAAGAATAACCGGTGATATCTATCGAGGAGGAGGACCCGGAAGAGGACTCGGAAGAGGACCCAGACGAAGACCCAGAGGAAGATGAGGACGAGGTTGAGGAGGAAGTAATTTGTAGAGAGCTATCTAGTAACGAGCCTGACCTATCTGGCTACATATGCGATAGTTACCCACCTAGGTCACCACATAGGGGTCAGAACAAAGCTACCAGTCAGTATCATTCACCCACTAGGGTAGCTAGATCGCCCACTCCACCTATCGACCTGTCCCCGACGACCTCAGTCACACAACGAGTCCGACAGATTGCTCGTATTAGGGTAACCCCGATTGACCCTACCTCAGTTCCGTTTAGATCTACCTACCATCGGGGAGAGCCTTCACGTCTTAGGACAGCTACTCCACCCTCCCGTTCGTTGAGTATACCTACCTCTAACCCCGACCTCCCAAACATAGAAAACAACTCTTGGATGGCTATCCTGACCGACCGTGTGATAGACCACCCGATAGCCTTAGGTAAAATCAACCAGGGGAGGAGAGATGTAACTCAGTGTTTAGTGACATTACAGCAAATGGTGCTGCACTTACAGCAGTCTGACGCCTACCACCACAGGTGTTTGGATAGGGTGACGGCCCGACTGCGGAGCTGTTACTGGATGATTATGGCGTTAGTATTTGTGTGTTTGTGGTTAGTGCATCGTTTGTATAAATAGATACATTATGTTACGAGTCTGTGTATGTGGTCTTTTGACACTTCATGTATGTATATAGTAGCATGTTATGCTGACATGGAGCATGATTTTGTGTATTATTACAAGCACTGACCCTTACAGGGTTAAGTCTAGCAGTCACCTAGTGACAGATTTTGATATATACATGCAAGCACTGGCCTTTATCAGGCAAGTCTATGTACCTTTTGTTATCAGTGTAAAGAATAGTTTGTGAAATACCAGTGTGTTATTTTATTTACTTGTGCAACCTTTATTGTGATTCTGGTTACAATGTGTCATATACTGGAATTAGTATTAATTGTCTTATATTTTATTGCCCTTATAGAATGGCCCCAAAGAAAGCAACCCCTATGACTGAGGCTGAAATAGCCGAGATGATTGCTCGGCAAATGCAGGCTGTGATTCCACTTATTGTAACACAATTAACTACCGGTGTGAATGCAAATATACAAACAAATCAACCGCTAAACAATAATGTCCCTCCAATCAACACTAATACTGTCACAAACAATAATCCCCCTCCTAATTCAAATACTACTCCCAATGCAAACAATCCCTCACTAGAAACAAACGCTATCAATAACAATAATCCCCCTGAAACACGAACACCATGGGAAACAATAATCCTCAACCGAAACCAAACAATAAAAATAACAACCCTAATCCCCCACGTAGAGAATACTCAATCAAAACCTTTATTTCCTGTAAACCGATTGATTTCAAGGGCACTGAAGGGCCAAACAGGTTGATTAACTATATTGAAAAAACCGAATCCGTTATCAACAGATTGACGTCTGGTGCGCCTAGAGGTCGCGCGTTTGTAATTGGATCAGGAGAAGCACGACATGACCCAAATGTGGTGACATGTACATTTATTGTCTCTGATAAATATGCTTCTTTATTATTTGACACGGGTGCCGATAGAAGTTTCGTTTCCACTAACTTTGTATCCTTAAGAAATATGCCAGTTAGTGAACTAACAAATCCCTATAGTATAGAACTCGATAACGGTAACTCTATAACTGCCAACCAAATAGTCCAAAACTGTTCCATTATTCTAAATGACCACCCATTCCTTATAGACCTACTCCAGTAGAGTTAGGAAGTTTCAATGTTATTGTCGGCATGGATTGGTTAACCAAGTATAAAGCGGAGATTGTGTGTAATGACAAGACAGTTAAAATTCCACTACTGGATGGTGAAACGATTATGGTACAGGGAGAGAAGACTGGTTCGATATTACCTCTCCTTTCTCATATCAAAGTGTTGAAGTGTTTACGCGAAGGGTGTATGGCGTTTTTGGCAAACGTGACCGTAAATAACCCTGATGAGAAACACATAGAAGATATCCCCGTTGTACGTGAATACCCTGATGTCTTTCCTGATGATTTACCTGGATTACCACCGATCCGGCAGGTTGACTTTTGTATTGACCTAATCCCAGGATTAGCCCCCTTGCCAAAGCACCTTACCGATTGGCACCCTCTGAAATGCTAGAATTGTCTAGTCAATTACAAGAGTTGTTATATAAGGGTTTCATATGTCCTAGCTATTCTCCTTGGGGAGCACTGGTACTGTTCATGAAAAAGAAATATGGAAGTTTTAGAATGTGTATTGATTATCGGGAATTAAACAAAGTAACCATCAAAAACCGATACCCTCTTCCACGAATAGACGACGTGTTCAACCAACTTCAAGGTGAAAAATATTTCTCAAAAATCGACCTCCAATTTGGTTACCATCAAGTCAAAATTCAAGAGGAAGATGTGTCTAAAATGGCATTTCGAACTCGTTATGGTCACTATGAATTCTTAGTTATGCCATTTGGGTTGACTAATGCACCCGCAGTTCTCATGGACCTTATGAACCGAGTTTGTAAACCGTACCTCGACAAATTCGTTATTGTGTTCATTGATGACATTCTGATATATTCGAAAACCAAAGAGGACCACGAGTAGCATTTACGAACCATCTTGGAGTTGTTAATGCAGGAGAAGCTGTATGCCAAGTTATCAAAATGTGAATTCTGGATACAAGAGGTACAATTTTTTGGGGACGTTGTTAACTGACACCGAATCCATGTAGACCTGAGCAAAATTGAAGCCACTAAAAATTGGCAAGCCCCGAAGTCACCGAAAGAGATCCGCCAATTTTTGGGATTAGCTAGGTATTACCGGTGCTTTATCGCAAAATTTTCCAGCATCGCCCAACCTTTAACCCTTTTGACCCAAAAAGATCGTGCTTATGATTGGGGGCAAGAATAAGAAGCGGCTTGTCAATTGCTGAAGCAGAAACTATGCCAAGCCCCGATACTGAGTCTTCCAGAGAAAACTGATGACCTGGTAGTTTATTGCGACGCGTCTCGGAAAGGTTTAGGATGCATACTTATGCAAAGAAACAAGGTAATAGCGTATGCTTCTCGACAGTTAAAGGTGCACGAAAAGAATTATACTACCCATAACTTGGAACTAGGCGCAGTTATCTTTACACTTAAGATCTGGAGGCACTACTTGTATGGAACCAAATGCACAGTATACACTGATCACAAAAGCCTACAACACATATTTGACCAAAATGAACTAAACATGAGGCAGAGGATATGGATAGAATTGTTGAATGATTATGATTATGAAATACGATACCATCTGGGCAAGGCTAATATAGTAGCAAATGCCTTGAGCAGAAAAGACAGAATCAAACCATTGAGGGTCCGAGCACTGGGAATGCTTGTCCAGACTAGTCTCACCAAAACGATTCCGTGTTGCCCAAAATGAAGCCTTAAAAGAAGATCAGTTGGAGAATGAAGACTTGCTTGGGAACGAACAAAACTTTGAAGAGAGAAACGACGAAATATTATACTTCAAAAACCGAGTTTGGATTCCCACTCTTGACAACTTGCGTGACTTAATCATGGACGAAGCCCATAAATCCATAAATTCCATTCACCCAGGGACAGATAAAATGTACAAAGACTTGAAAGAGTATTACTAGTGGCCCGGTATGAAGAAGGATATAGCCACGTATGTCGGTAAATGCCTGACTTGTGCTAGAGTTAAGGCTGAATATCAAAAACCTTCGGGAATGTTGCACCAATCGAAAATACCGCAAGGGAAATGGGAACAGATTACCATGGATTTTGTAACACACCTTCCCAAAACATCCCAAGGAAACGATGCGATCTGGGTGATAGTTGATCGATTTATCAAATCCGCACACTTCTTTCCAATTCATACCACTTACTCGACCGAAAAACTCGTTCACATCTACATCAACGAGATCGTATCCCGACACGGCGTACCTGTTTTAGTCATTTCTAATCGTGATAGCCATTTCACCTCTCGTTTCGGGCAAGCTGTGCAAGAATCCTTGGGAACCCGAATTGATCTGAGCACGGCCTACCATCCCCAAACCGACGGTCAATCCGAGTGAACCATTCAGACCTTAGAAGATTACTACGCACTTGTGTCCTAGACTTTGGTGGAAATTGGGATCAACATCTCCCATTGGTAGAATTTTCGTATAATAATAGCTACCACAGTAGCATTCAAGCGGCACCATACGAAGAGCTGTACGGGCAAAAATGTAGATCACCCCTATGTTGGACTAAGGTTGGAGATACTCAATTACCCGATCTGACTTGATTCAAGAAACCACTGAGAACATCCATAGAATCACAAACAAATTCAAAATCGCCCAATACCAACAGAAAAGCTATGCTGACGTTCGTTGAAAACCGTTATCCTTCGAAGTAGGTGATAAAGTATTTTTGAAAGTATCCCCGTGAAAAGGTGTTATTCGATTCGGCAAAACCGGTAAACTTACTCCACGATATATTTGGGCCGTATGAAGTTGTTTCTAAGATTGGTCCCGTAGCCTACCGACTGAAATTACCTTTAGAGTTAAGTTCTATTCATGATGTCTTCCACGTTTCGAACATGAAAAAGTGCCTTACTGATGAAACTGAAATCGTGCCATTAAAATACTTGAACATAAACGAAAAACTAAACTTCGTAGAGGAACCAATGGAAATACTAGAGGGGAAGATCAAACAATTAAGACACAACAAAATCTCTCAGGTCAAAGTTAGGTGGAATTCAGAATGGGGACCCGAATTCAAGTGGGAGCGAAAATCCGAATTTAAAAAGAAATACACACACCTATTTCCAAATAAGGACAAAATTGCATGATCGAATTTTGGGGACGAAATTTCCTAACGGGGGAGAATGTGACATTTGAGCCAAAACCAGGTACACCTCAATACATATTTACCGATTAATCAAGTAAACGCGTATTATGTGCCGAACGAACGATTAACCGATCGGGTCTGGTTATGACCCAGATATTCCGGGGGGCATCTATAAGTGATATACGTTTAATATAAGCTAACATATTAGTATTATTGCTTTAGTTCAATAGCAAACCAGTTAAACGAAAGCATGCTCGTTTAACTACGCGCATAAATTTAAACACAAAAGAGAAGTACAAAACAAGCATTATATCATCCGTTAAGCTGAAAAAGAATTACAAAACACTTAGTGGGTGTTAAGTGATCCGTGACAATATTTTTGATTTTTACAAACGTATAGTATGTTTTTATAAATTTATACAAAGATAGCCGAAAAACACTCGATTTTGTGCTATTGTCGTACCCGATATATTTTTCGTGCCAAAAACCAAACCTGAAATAAAATTGGACTTGGCGTTTTACGTCCGGGATTGCAAATTCAGAAGTTTGGGCCAAATGCCAAAATCACTTCTGGACGCAATGGGGTTTACCCATCCTTTTTGTTATATAAAGGATACTTGAGATATTCTTTTGAACGTGAAAAAGTGAGCAAGATCTGGAAACTCCCTGATTTTCATCAAAGCTTCAAAAAAACCTAGGTAAATATCCCTTTTAATCATGTTTTTCATCTTATTAATTAGGTTTAATTCCATATAAACATCGTTTGATTACCAAAAATTATTCCTAACCATGAAAAAACCTTAAAAATGGTCCAAAAACATGTTCTGATCATACACATGGTTAGGAATCAAAATCGTACTCTTTTTTGGCCATAAACATGGATTATAGGGTTTTAAAGGCGTTTTTACGGTTCAAAAGTTCGGTTTAATACCCTAGACAAAACCCTAAGTCAAGAGGCTGTCATGTTGATGAAACATGCTTTTTTTTGTGATATAGAACCTGTATCTAGCTTGCATAGAAGCACAAGAACCCGAGAACTTGATTAGAAGAGCAAAACGAACAAAAACCCCTAAGGTAATACCGAATCACTCGATTACGGGCTGTTTAGGATTCGAATGTGATGTGCATATTTTTTGCTGATGAAATTTTTCAGGAACATCAGGGACCATATCATTGAGTCCCTTTTCAAATTTGGTATTTTTCAACCATCTGAGAATATTTGGCGAATTTATTACCGAATTGGGACGTTTATTTGGGAAAAATAGTTAAAAAGTTTGAAATATTATGATATTTTGTTGGGAACTCAGATTTGTTATATTATGATCATATATAAAATTTGGGGTCATTTGGAAAGCCCTAAGCATGTTTTGTGCATTTGCGTTTATTTGAATTTTCATAGTTGTTTTTGGCTCGAAAAGGATGTTTGGCAAAATTGTAAGATTTTTGAATTATTCCAGGTTGTTTTGAGATGTATTCTAGTCACTTAGAATATTTGGTGGATTTTTCGGAAATCGTTTGATATAAACGGACGATTTTCGGGCTAAATATAGTAGATAAATGATTTTTCATAAATTTAATAAATTAGTAAATAATTTCAAAAATATTTTTATAACAATCTACATATTTTAATTGATAAGTAGCTAAATTTTCATAATTTAAGAATTATCGGATAATTAACTATGCTAATTTAAAGATTAAATAACTTCAATTAAAATAAAAACCGACGAGTTCGTGATTAACGAACCTGTTGGAATATCAGAACATCAAGAGTGATTAGAAATTATATTTTTGGATTAGTTAAGTAAACACATACTTTTTATGAGAAATCCGGATAATTTGAATAGATTAACCCCTAAATTGTGATTTCTTTATAACTTAATCATTTTATCGACCAACACATTTACCCAAGCTTACATCCCCATAACTGTTTTCTGAACGCATAAACGAACAACTTGGCCCAGCTAGGAAAACGGAAAACCTGAGCCAAGTTCGGTTTTATGTATTAGACATTGATCAACATCGCAATCTAAGCCTATTGTGTTGAGTTGGATATTCACAAAGGAAGATTGGAATCTTCTCAACCTCCTCAAAGAATCGGCTAAGTATGGAATTCGAGCAAGCTTGGACATTCGAGCATGGTTTTACTATCTCGAGCATGGGGTCTTATGGATATAAGACTTTATTTAGAGAATTCTTCTACGTGTTGAAGGCTTCGAGTAAGCCACACTTCATCAAGCAAGAATGTTCTTCATCGAGCATGGATTGCCAATCGAGCAAACATCTTGATCAATCCAGCTTAAACCAAGTGTTCCGAGCACATTGGTGGGTCAAGCATGGATTCAATATAGGATGATATCAAATGTTCTAACTATAGACTTCAAGCATGGTTCAGTCCCGAGCAAGCTTTGCATCCAAGTATGCTGAAGATTATTCTCAATAAGTCATTAAGGCAGGATTGAAGATATCAAGAAGAGCATGCTTGCTCGAGGGACTTATTCGAGCAAAGCAAGGATTTGTCAAGAAGAATGAAGCGTGCTAGAGGAGCATATTTTCTATCTGAAAATATTCTATCTAAAGTGTGCTCGAAGACCTGTATCGAGCATACAATGCATATCAAGTCTGCTCGAACAAGACATATCATACTCGAAGACATGTTTACACTTGTATTTATTTTGTCATTCATTATGTAATGATTAGGATATTCTAGAAGGAATGCCAGGGCCTATAAATAGCATCCTAGGTTTCCATTTATTGTAAGCTTGGATAAGGCACAGAATACGAGAGCACAAATATCTAAGAGAATATTCCTTTTGTGTTTTTCTTGTATCGCCGCCGCCTTTACGAAACCCTAGACATTCCTTTCACTTTTCTATTAATGAGTTATTTAATATAGTGAATCTTTGTCTTTGATTCTTGTTCTTACTGATTATCTTATCTATTTCATACCTTCACTCCCATCCCTTGAATATACTGATTCCGCCAGGATATTCAGGAGGCCTTTGGGTATATTAGATCTGTGTGTTCTTGTCAACCTATTAAGGTTTGCACCAGGTCCGGTCCTGACAAGAGGTATCAGAGCTTTGAAAGCTCGCTGAAGGCCACGAAACTGAAGGTTTTCATATAAAGGTTGAATCTTGAAAGGGTTTAAAGGTTGCTGAGTCCAGATCTGCACAAATGGATGACCAAGAAGTATCTACGAAAAAGATACCAAGGTTGCTCGGCCAAGAAAACTTCATAAAATGGAATGTGTTGTTTGAAGTAGCTGTGAACTACAATGACACCGAGCTTTGGAACTCAATCAGAGATGGAAAATATATTCCTTCCTTAGCAGCAGGCAACAACGCAACCATTGAAAGACAAATGAAGTAACGAGATGATAAGGCGTTGTCAATGCTAAAACTAGGTCTCTCATGGGAAATATTGACCAGTGTGAATCACCATAAGACAACAAAGGAGATGTATGATGCTGTAATCTTAATGTTTAAAGGAAACTTTGAGCTCAGAGACAAAAAGAAAGATAGATTGAAGTAACAACTTGACCGATTCATGTTCAAAGAAGGAGAAGATTGAAGTAAGTGTTGCAAAGGTTTATGACTATTGTCAATGAAATCAGAACAACTGATTTACAAATCTCTGACTTTGATCTGAACAAGAAAAGACTATCTTCGTTGTCTGGTGAATGGTATACTGCAAGTAAGTTTATCAAATAAAAGGTGAATTTTCTCAACTTCAAGTTGGATGATGTTATATCATTTCTACAAGCTGCTGAGCACGAGATGATTGAGAACCACGCGATTAGAGAAGAGAAGCCCAGCTTTCCAGTGACAAATGTACTAGTTGCACCAATGGGCAATCTCTATACCAAATCTCAGCAACAGCCAACTGTGGAAGAACCTTCTGAGACAGGATCTACGTGTGGAGGAAGCCAATCAAAATTCAAATGATAAAAGACAATTATTGTGCATCAACTGCAAGTGAACACCCTCTTTATGCTCAAAATTCAAACCAAGGAACTAACTACCAAGCATTATTCACCATGTTCACTGATTCCTATAATGCTTTTGTTTGCAAAGAACGTGATACGCATAAGTGTTGTGCTAAAGGACTTGGAACAAATCGATGCAAATGATTTGGAAGACATGGATATCAAGTGGTAAGCGGCCATGCTAGCGGTGAGAAGCAAGAGGCTATACAACAAGACTAGAAGATCAACCTTCTCTAGACCTAATGAGAGAATAGGATTTGATAAGTCTAAGGCAATCTGCTACAACTGCCAGAATCCTGGTCATTTTGCAAGGGAATGCAGTCTTCCAAAACAATTTGGAAATCAAGTGAATTAGAATCAATTCTACCAGAATCAACACCAAAATTATCAAGGGGTTCAACAAAGAAATTAGAACATGAACAATAACCCCTATCATAATCAAAACAGGCCCCAACAAAAACAGCCCCAAGACTCAACAAAGAAACAACCAGTTGCAGATACAGGGCAACCAGAACAGGGTAACTGCTAATGTTGTGAACTAGAATAGGGATCAAGGGAATGTTGCAGTGACCATGGTGCCTCAGGATGGTGAGTTTGATTGGAGCAATCATGCTGTAAAAATTGAAAAGGCCAATGTTGCATACATGGCTAAAATGCATGAGACTGGAGAATCTTCAAACTCAAACTCACAGGTAACCATTGAACCTTCTATTTCTGACCTTGTAATTATCATTGATAATCTTCACAGAGAGGTTGGAAATTGGAAAATTGAGTGTGGGAGAAAGGAAACAATGTTAAGTGTCTATCAAGCCAGTGAAGCTACCTATGAAAATCAAATTAAAAGTTGGGAAGAAGATTGTGTTCAAGCCTACATAACGCAGTCAAAGATGAATGTTGAGATTGAGGGACTGAAGAAAATGTACACTGAAGAGAAGCTCAAGAACTTAGAATTGTTGATTCAAATAGAGTTCTTGAAGAATCTTGTGTCAACAGGAAATATAGTGGGGTATATGGAGAAGATGAGTCATGAGGAGAAGTATAAAAAGGTTCCACCACCCTTTTGTGATAAATATCCTCTCAAAGTTGACAAAGAACAAAGGGAAGAGTATCTGAAGCAATTCAAGAGTGCTTTTGAAGATAAAAAGGAATTTGTGACGATGTATGAGAATGTGACAGTCAACGAAAATAGTGAGTTTGTGATGAAGGAAAGTATTACCTCAGCAAAGAAAGAAATGAAACATGCTGAATCTAAGAAGAAATGGAGAGAATATTCAAGTAAAGGAAGCACTTGTAGCTGCAGAAGTGACATATCATCTAATTACAAGAAGAAGAAGCCTATAAAGAAAATGGTTGATGAAAAGATCCGAATAGTTCCCAAGGAAAATTCAAAAATGAAGAAACACTATGAACAAATGTGAAGGGAACATAGAGTATTTTATATATGTAATAGAACTCAATCCAGGAACAAGAGTGAGCAATCAGCAAGCTACTCAAATGATCAGTTCTATGCACCAATCTATCCTGTATTCTCCAACCATAAACTCTTTGATATTGGAGATGTGGAATATGTCCCCAGGAGAAGATTTATAGATGAAGAAAAAGAAGTTTGTGGAAGAGAAATTTGAATTCCTGATAAAGTTTGTGGATTTGACATGAAAGGATACAAACAGATGTATGAAAGATAATTGAATGGTGAAAAGAATACATCAAATGATGAAGGTCACAGACTCAAGTTAGAGAAAAGATTGAAGACTGGCCTAAAATTGAATGAAGAATCAAGTGAGTCAAACAAGAAAATTAATGGATAAAGTAAGACCTGGAACTTTAAATGGTGATGAAAAATTTTGACTAAATCAAGGTTTTGAACCTAGAGGCTTCCGGTGGAAGACAAAAGATGAGGTTGTAAAGAAGAAGTGTGTAATTTAACAAGTTGAAAAGAAAGATGATGAAGCTTCTATTGAATATGGATATGAATTAGATGATTCATGTGAAGTAGTGCATGAAGATCCAGTTCCAACCACTATTGAAGTCTCAATTGAGTCTGACTTACAAACTAATGAAGTTTGTAACTCAGAAAGTAACTGATCTTCTTGTGTTTGTATGTGTAGGAACAGTCCCCAAATGGAAAAGATATATGGTATATGGACAGTGGATGTTCCAGGCACATGACTTGTGATAGAGAAGCTCTTGTAAACTATGAACAAAAGTATGAAGGACCAATTGCCTTTGGCAGTGATGAAAATGGAGGGAAAATTGTTGGTAGAGGCACTCTCACTAATGGCAAAGTATCCTTTGAGAATGTGTTGCATGTTGATGGACTACAATACAAACTACTCAGCATTTCTCAAGTTTGTGATAAAGGATACAAGGTTGGATTTGATGATGCACACGGTTTCATTTTGAACCCTGAGTTTGTCATCCCACCAGAAATGATAATGATGATGGCTTCAAGGAATGGAAACCTCCAGATATAAAAATGAAGAATGAAATATCTAGAGGTGGTTCATGCTTTGTGTCCAAGGCTACTAAAAATGAAACTAAAATGTGGCACAGAAAAATGTGTCATGTCAATCTTAAAAACATGAACAAGCTTGTGAAAGGAGAGCATGTTATAGGTCTTCTTGTAAAAGAATTCAAGTTAGAAGATAAATGCTCTTCTTGTCTCAAGGGAAGGCAACACAAATCCTCATATTAGAGCAAACTGATAAATTCAATTGATGAGGTTTTGGAACTGCTTCACATGGATCTGTTTGGTCCTGTAAGTGTTCCAAGCATTGGAAGAAAGAGATTTTTCCTAGGGATAACTGATGACTATTCAAGGTTTACATGGCTCTTTTTCATGTGACACAAAGATGAAACTCCATAACTAATCAAGAATTATGTGCTGAAAATGGAGAATCAACTTGACAAGAAAGTGAAAGTGATTAAAAGTGACAATGGGATAAATTTCAAGAATGGAATCATGGAAGAATTCTGCACTTCTAAAGGGATCTTTCAACAATACAGTGCTCCAAGGACTCCTGACCAAAATGGTGTTGCAGAAAGAAGAAACAGAACACTAATTAAAGTTGCAAGGACTACGATAGCTTATACCTACCTACCAGTGACATTTTAGGCAGAAGCGATCAATACTGCATGCTATATGCAGAACAGGGTCCTATTGAACAAGACTCATAACAATCCATATGAGATGATCTACAAAAGAAAACCTTATGTGAAGTTCTTTAAGCCATTTGGATGTAAATGCTCACTTCTGAATACAAAGGACTATCTTAACAAATTCCAATCCAAATCCTTGGAATATTTCTTTGTGGGCTACTCATCTAAAAAAAAGGCTTACAAAGTCTCTGTTAAAGAGCACATGGTTGTCATTGAGTCCTCTGACATTATCTTTAATGAAAATTACTTCAATAATGTAGAAGGACCAAAGTGGCTTTTTAACTTAGAGAAAATGATCAAGTCATTCAAATTTTATAATGAAGATATGGATGACAGCATGTTCAGAACAAGCATTAAAGAAAAGGATAAGCAAAAGAAGATTGATCTGGACAAGTTGTGGTCTACTGTTGCACAAGGAGAGAAAGAATTTACTTTTGAAAGAAATAACAGAAGAGCAAATGAGATTGATCCTACTGAACATGAAGCACAAATTGAAATCTCAAATGATGGTCCTGGTGGAGCAGAGAGTGAACCAATGCAAAGTCAACTTGAAGAAACAGAAAGAAATGAAGACATGTTCCAGTCATTGTTTGACTCTTTGCATATTGGAACCAATGAAGCATCCACATCAAGAAATGTATTCAATCTAGAGTCTCCTGAAACTGAAGAAGAACCTCAAAATGAAATTGCTGATGTGAACAGGACAAATCTGGATGTTGAAGTCATTGCTGATCAGTTGTTTAGACTTCCTCTATCGAAAGAAACCATACTGCAGAAAATATCATTGGTGACCTGCATGAAAGAGTAACCAGAAGTTCCTCTGAAAGAGAAAACATTTGTCTTTATGCTTGCTTTCTTTCCCAAGTTGAACCCAAGAACATCAATCAAGCTTTGAAAGACAACAGTTGGGCAAAGGCAATGCAGGAAGAGTTGGCTCAATTCAGGGATCTACATGTTTGGGATTTGGTTAATAAACCTAAAGGAAAATATGCAATAGGCACCAAGTGGGTATTTAGAAACAAAAAGGATGAGAGAGGAATAGTGATAAAGAACAAGGCAAGACCAGTGGCTTTTGGGTGCTTACAGGAAGAAGGGGTAGACTTTGAAGAAGTCTTTGCCCCAGTTGCAAGATTAGAAGCCATTAGAATCTTCTTAGCCTATGCAGCATCCATGAACATCAAAGTCTATCAATTGGATGTCAAGTCTGCCTTCTTAAATGGAAAGATTGATGAAGAGGTCTTTGTCACTCAACCTTTAGGATTTGAAGATCCAATCCATCCAAACAAGGTGTACAAATTGAGCAAAGCATTGTACGGGTTACATCAATCTCTTAGAGCTTGGTATGATGAGCTCTCAAACCATCTTCTAGATAGTGGAGTCCGCAGAGGGGTTATTGACAATACTTTATTCTACAAGAGGATGAAGAAAGACTTGCTGCTAGTACAAGTATATGTTGATAACATCATCTTTGGTTCTACAAATGAGCAGATGTGCAAAGGCTTTGAGAAGGTGATGAAATCAAAATACAAGATGAGCTCAATGGGAGAAATGAATTTCTTTCTTGGATTTCAAGTGCAACAGAAGACTGATGGAATATTCATCAATCAATCCAAGTATGTTCATGAAATTCTAACCAAATTCAAATGCCAAGACTACAAGACAGTGTCCACTCTAATGGACACACATGACAAGATGGTGGCAGATGAAAACGGGGAGCCTGTTGATCAACATGCGTATAGGGCCAAGATCGGATCATTGATGTATTTGACAGCTTCAAGGCCAGATATCATGTTTCCAGTCTGTGTATGTGCAAGATTTCAAGCAAACCTCAAGGTTTCTCACATGCTAGATGTGAAGAGGAGTTTAAGATACCTGAAAGGCAAACCAGATTTGGGCATATGGTATCCGAAGAACAACTCCTTTGATCTGACAGCTTTCACTGATAGCGACTATGATGGTTGCAACATGAGTAGGAAGTCTACATCAGGAGGATCCCAATTCGTAGGGAATAGGCTGGTGTCATGGCAATGCAAGAAGTGGACAGCAGTGTCCATCTCAACTGTTGAAACTCAGTATGTTGCTGCATCTGCCTGCTGTGCACAGGTTCTTTGGATCCAAAACCAACTGCTGGATTATGGTCTGAATTTCTTACCCACACCTATTTTTAATGACAATACTGCTGCTATGTTCATTGTGAAAAATCCAGTTCAACATTCAAAAACTAAGCATATAGAAATTAGGCATCATTTCATTAGAGATTGCAATGAAAAAGGGCTAATAGAAATGAAATGGGTAGACACAACTAACAGTTTGGTTGACTTGTTCACAAAACCATTAGATAAAACCAGATTTCATTTTCTGTAAAAATGCCTAGGTATGATCAATGCTGATGAAGTCAAATTGATGATATGTGCTTAAATGAGATGCTAATTGACTACTTGTTTGTTACTCACTGTTTTTGAATGCATGATTAGATGATATATGCTTAATTGACTATTTTGTTGCTTGAATCATGCTTGTTGATATGATTGTGTGAATTATGAATGTGCTTATTGATTTTTGTCTTGATTGTTTGAATATTTGCATGTTTGATCTACTTTGTTTGATTTGAGTGCTTCGATCATGAATCTATTCTTGAAATTGTGTTTGTTGCTCTTCGAGCACAACCATACGTCTTGAAAACTTTTCTATGTATTTTGAGCACAGATAACATGATTCTAGTGTTCGAGCACAGACATATGTCTTGAAAAACTTTCTTAGTATTTCGAGCATAGATAACATGTTTTTGCTGCTCGAGCACAAAGATGTGGCTTGAATAATTTTCTAAGTATTTCGATCACATGCATTGAAATGATAGATTCTGATGCTAGTTGATAGAATTCATATGTGCTTGAGTGAACAATTATTCATATTGTATAAATATGTTGATTATGTGAATCATAAGTGCTGTTGATGAAAATGTGTTTGTAAGTCATATGTTATTGAAAGACAAAGTTGTTTTCAAAATCAAATTCTAAATGAATTTTCAAAAGAGAGTGATTTATGAAACAATTAAAATGATTTTTGACTATGCAAACAGCTTTTGGTGAACTCATAAGGGAAATGATAATACTATTCAGTTACAAGCTTTGTAGAAGCTTAAAAGTTTTAAGATAGAGATTGTATCCAACCTTTTGGGAAATGATAGAAAACTGTCTAATCAAACTAACACATGGATTATAGACTTAAAAGACCAAGATCAGTCATTGATTGTATGGTAGCTTTCCATGGTGAGTAGTTGACTAAGTGATATAAACATAATGACATTGCTAAGACGGATGTGGTGAAACATTTGAAGATCAAGGTATGTTTCCTTACACATCTCTCCGAATGATAAGCAGAAAAATAATTATTCAGTCATACACAAGCCTATTGATATTATGGTCACCAAAAAACTTGTTTACTTAATATTTGAGTAGCTATATAATTAAGTATAGTATAAATACTAGCTTACGAAGCTTTAAGAAAAAGGGTATAAAAGAAAAGGATACAAATGATTATGATAAATTTTATATTCTCTAATAAAATAATTAGACTTAAAGGGGCATCAAGGGAACTACAAGGGTGGGGCACAAAAGTAAGTCCTAAACACCCTGAATGTAAGGCATGTAAGTACGGATGGCATATAAGTCCAACGTTCAACCTTAAAGTCTGATCTTTACAAATTCTGCTCTAATAATAAAACATATTTTGACCATACATCAGGGGGTTGAAGTCAAATTGGGGTGACTTGGAGAAAGCTGAATAAGCTTTGAGAAGAGATAAGGACCAACCACAATCCAAAGTGTTGACCATTCACACCTTATGCACTTAATTGAACTTTAATCATATCACTGAAAATAATGATAATCATGCTAAGTTCAAATACTTGCTGTCAACCTGTTTTGTGTCATAATAATGTTAACCATAAAATGCTGTGAAAGTGCTTAGACAGCATGATCCCATGTTGAGATCTCTTTATAAATGTTTTGAAAAGACCATTAACTGAATTTTGATCTCTTATACACCTTAAACTTATGCTTAAGTCAGTAAAGTGTTTTTGAACGATAAATCTTAATGGTTTAGGCAAAGTTTGTGGGTGAAGAAGTCTAGTTTGCTAGACAGATGATAATTTGTGTGAAAAATATAATCTGAATTAATACAAGTGTTTTCGAGCATGTTCTACTTGTTAGAATTGCTCTCAGAAACATTTCGAGCATGACTTTGTACTTGAAATTGTTGTTTGTTGCTCTTCGAGCACAAGATATGCTTTGAAAACTTTTCTAAGTGTTTTGAGCATAGATATCTTGTTTATTGCTCTTCGAGCACAACGATGTGCTTTGAAAACTTTTCTAAGTGTTTCGAGCATAGATATATTGTTTATGCTCTTCGAGCACAAAGATATATTTTGCAAATCTTTCTAAGTCTTTCGAGCTTAGATAAGTTTTGAGCAAAGATTCTTACTCGTTATTCAGTATGGTTGCTCGAACACAAGTTTTGACATGATAGATTTTTCTAAGTGTGATCGAGTATAGTTGATGATTTAAGGTGTCTCGAGTATGATTGATTGTTTTAATATTTCTCTAAGTACTTCGAGCATAAAATAAGCTTGCTGTGAATGAAGCTTTTTCTAAGTGTTTTCGAGCATGCTATTTAGCACGAGCTTGCTGATCTACTTATTTGAGCTAATTATGATAAGTGCTTGTAATGCTCTCGAGTATGATACATACTCAATCATGTGTGGCTGTTCACTTTTATTAATAAATCTGAAATTTTGGTTAAGGCAAAGTCTCGAGCACGGGTATATTCGAGCATAGCTGTGAAATCTCTTAAAAGAAGAATATTCTAAGTTCTTTTCTTGAGTATACTTGTTTCCAAGCAAACTTCTAAATGAACATTTTCAAGCTACTGAACCATTTCTTTTGAATATATGTTGAGCACGAATTGAGATAAGTATTCGAGTACAATGGGATATAGCTGTTCTTTTGGTGTATGCTCGAGCAAAGGAGGTACATTTATTTTGAATTAAATGGCAACTGTAGTGCACTAGACGACGAGGTTGTACTATCCAAATGTTAGGTACAAAAAGGGGGACTTAGAAACTTTTCCAAACATTTCGTTTCCCTCTTTCAACTTAAAACGAAAACCCCTTTGCTCGTGTCTACCTAGCTCGCTCAAAATACGTAACCGTGCTCAATACTTACTCGAACTTAGCCATTAGCACTATTTCGACCTTGGTAAGATATCTATTTCGATTATCGTATCTTCGAGTTTCGAAATTAGGGTTTCTTTTCCTCGTTTACTAACTGTTTACTTGATTTGTGTAGGTTCGCTAATTGTTACAGAACAGGTCACTGACGATGACTTTCTTCTCTAACTACTACTGCTATTGTTCTTACTGAACATTTCTTTGTTTTGCAGAACTGATGGCGATGAGATTCGAACCTTACGGTTGGAGGTGGATGATGAAAACAGAGAGTTGGAGTTCATAATTAACTTTCTCAATAACTACAACTTACGGGTGGCGCTGAAGGAAAACCCAATTATCTATAGAAATCATATCACTGATTTCTAGGGTTCGGCCGAATACATGGACGATATGAATGGGAAGCGAATAGAAGCATCTGTACTGGGTCAAGATATTGAGATAACAGAAGCATCCATTAGAGGGGCATTGCAGCTAAACGATAATCATAGTGTGCAGCCTCTGTATTCGACCCAACGATTGTTGAGAATATTTTAGGAGATGCTCGGTTACCAAGGAGGTGTGCACGGAGGACAACTTCAGAAAGGAAGCTTTCCTTTGATGTATAGGTTCCTGATACACCATGTGATTCAATATTTATCACCTCGAAGGGGGAACATGGACCTTGCTGAGCAGGGAGTTGGCTACCATGACAGTGGCAATATTGTTTCGACAACCATTCAATTCTCAAGATTCATCTTCAATGGGTTAGTAAGTAATGAAGAGAAGGAAGGGAATCAGAGGTTTTTGATGTATCCAAGATTCCAACAGATCTTAATCAATCGATCTTTGCAAGGTCTAAACTTGGTAGGAGAACCCTTAAGACTGCAAGATCCGAATATATATAAAAGAATCAAGGAAGCAAGAAGTCAATTTGATGAGAATGTTGAATGGGATATTCTTCCTTGGTTGCTTGATGCAAATATTGAAGTGATGGAGGTTCCTCCCTCACCTACACAAAGTGATGATGAGTATGAGGAGGATGAGAGTGATGAAGACTCTGATGGTGATGATGGTTAGAATGATGGTGATGATGGTGCTGATAATGAACTTATAGTTGTTGAACCACATGCAGAACAAGTGTTAAATGAGCCTGCTGTAGAATAAATTGAATATGAAGCTCGCAATGATGAAGAAATGGGCAATGATGTTGAAGCGAATGAGCTTGTTGTTGACCCGGTTGGTAATGAAATGGTTGTGTTTGTGGGTCCAGAACCAGAAGTTCATACTGAAAACCTCGAAGGTGATGGTGAACCAGCTGCAAGGGTTGAAGAACCAGCTGTGGGTTCTAGTGGAGTGGCAACTAAGCAGATAGATGATGATGTATATATTGCCAGTGTGGTCTCCAATGTGACTGAGAATATCCAAAAGATCACACCACCAGATTCCCCAGATCCTGTTGAAGAGATGATACATCCTCACTTGGATCAGAACCAGCCTATGATACATTTCAATCATACCCAGCCAACACTGAACCGTTTATATCCATTCCTGAACCTACTTAAGAACCAATCATTCCAACACCACCAATCTCACCACCACAGGAATCTACTCAGGAACCAATCATTCCAACACCACAAATTTCACCAACAAAAGAACCTACTGAAGAAGCAATCATTTCTTCACCACCTACATAACCACTCAAACAGTCTACTCAAGAGGCATTTATTTTCACACCTCCAATTTCACCTTTAAATGAACCAATTCAGCCTGCACCCGACTCCCAAGATGTTCAAGACAATCCTGAACCATAAAATGTACCATCACCTCAAACCTCTTCAGCTGAACCTTCTGAGCCTAAATTCAAGCCTACCCAAGAAACAACATCCTCAAGCCCAAATATTTATGACTTTATCTCTAAAAATGCAGAATTGGAGTTTGAAAATATTATGCTTAAAGAGAAGAATGCCTTTTAGGAGAGGAAGAACATGGCCTTGGAACAAGCTCTGTTAAGAATTCAAACCCGGGAGCAGGCTGAGGTTGAGAAGACCTCAGATGCACCAAAACACGGGGAGAATGATCAAGAAGCAGATGCTCTTAAGCTGATAAATGAAAATTATGATGAGGTCAGTGATGAAATTGCCGAAGAAGGATCCTCCAATGCACTGAATATGATAAATGAATAGTATGAGGAAGAAATGGAAGTGGGAGATGCAACAGAAGAGGGGGAGCTTAAAGATGAAGAAGAAATCCCTGAGCAGATAGCAAAAAGAAAAATGAAAGGCAAAGGGGTTGCTCTAATAGATGAAGATCTTCACCCTAAATCTTCACACAACATAACTTCTAGTGATGATATACTTGAAAGAAATGTGGTGAATGTCCCTGATATAAATGAAGTTGAATCTGTCAAGACAGTCATAGAAATGATGAATGAAGAAAGGGCTAGAATAACAGTTGTAGAAGAAGAGGAGGATATTCCTCAAGAGGTGTTAGAGACACTAATTGAAATGAAAAAGAGAGAAAAAGAGGAAGAAAGATTAAAAAAACTGGTTGATGAAGCTATAGGGGTAGCCATGGAGGAGTTAAAAAGGAAACAAGCTGAACAGCTTCAATCTGAAGAACCAATTCCAATGGCACAAACTGAAGATGAGCCTGAGCTTGAGGCTGTACAAACAGAGCAGCACAAGCTTGAATTAGGTCCAACCATTCTAGAACAAAGTGAAAAACAATCTGGATGAGTTACTTTTGGGATGGTTACCAAATTGGTAGTTTTGAAATTGCATCAAGACGTTTTGGAAAACCCTGAAAGACATCATCCTGAAATTGTGACTGTTGCAAGAAAGACTCAAAAGGAAATGCAACAAAGAAGCAGTAAGCCACAAGCTGAAGTTACAATAGAACTAAGATGTTAAAGAAACACAGATAATATTCAGGGATGATTTCAGAAGCTTCTCAAGAGAACAGTTAGAAAATATGGCTCAGCTGGACTTGCATGACAATCAACAAAGGAATACATTTGCTGGCCAACAAAGAAATGATCTCTCCAAGTTCTCAAAAGAACAATTTGAAAAGGGATTTCCATTCCTTAAACAAAAACGAAGAGAGGCTCACATAGAAGCAGAGTGGGAGAGAAGGAGGAAAAGAATGGGTGAAGTAAACTTATCTAAACTATCTCTTTGGAAATCCAAGAAAGAAGGAACTCAAAAGACCAGCAGCTCAAGCTCCAAAAGACAAACATTGAGAGAGTGTCTGGCTATGAGAAGATAGATGAATGAGCCAAATTTAAAGGTCCAACAAAAAGGAAAAATTGTTCATCTCACGTACAATATGAAAAGTGACTCTGTCACTCTCAAAAACACTACAGGAAGTACCATATCAAATATTTTCTCTTTGAAATATTTTATGTAAAGTGTGCTCGAAGACCTGTATCGAGCATACAGTGCATATCAAGTCTGCTTAAACAAGACATATCATACTCGAATACTGGTTTACACTTGTATTTATTTTGTCATTCATTATGTAATGATTAGGGTATTCTAGAAGGAAAGTCAGGACCTATAAATAGCGTCCTAGGTTTCCATTTATTATAGTCATGGATAAGGCACAGAATACGAGAGCACAAATATCTAAGAGAATATTCCTTTTGTGTTTTTCTTGTACCACCGTCGTCGCCTTCACGAAACCATAGACATTCCTTTCACTGTTCTATTAATGAGTTATTTAATATAGTGAATCTTTGTCTTTTATTCCTGTTTTTACTGATTATCTTATCTATTTCATACCTTCACTCTCATCCCCTGAATATACTGATTCTGCCGAGATATTCAGGAGGCCTTTGGGTATATTAGATTTGTGTGTTCTTATCAAAGTATTAAGGTTTGCACCAGGTCCGGTCCTGACATATTGACACTTTCTGGGCGTAACAGCTATACCCAGATTAGATATACAGCTCAATTTAGTATTAAGATTATAATAATAGTAATTAAAATATTAATATTACTATAATATTGATTATAGGGACTAGTGATAGCAAATCAAGTGAACTACGAGCTGACACACTATTGTATACCGACTAAACAGTGAGTTTCCTGACCCCACTTTCGGAACTGCTTTACAAACTTTTGGGGTGAAAAGCATGTTTTCTAATATCTATATACATATCTGAAACGTATGATGATGTGAATTATTTAAGTGCTAACACATGAAAGTCCCCACTAACACAGTGATTAACTTCGAGCCGGTGGCTTGTGAATAGTACTATTGGTTTGACAAGCCCAGGCGGGGCCAGCATGGTTTGCTGAGACATTATCTTGCCATTGGCACATGTCCATGATTATACAAACCAGCTATGTAGTGTTAGGCATGGCTACTTGGGGCATAATGTGGGCGGAAGGGGAGCCACAGTGGTTGATTGCGTGTGGGAAATGGAGGCACGCAGCACGTACAAGCATTCCATGCTTCACTGTAGCTTAGCATAATTACATCACATATACAAATACATAAATACTTACATGCGTATATACAAATCATGACTTGTGATTACGCATACTTGTTTTCTTGAAACTCGTGAAAGTCACTAACTCGTGTAGTTGACCCATTTTAAACGTGCTTTCAGGTGTGGTACCGAAGTTGGAAAACCCTTGATGGTGTACTATCTGTTACTAAATGTGGTAGATGCGGTGTGAATAGACGCAAGGTTATTAGTACGAATAAAATAGCTTAACGAACATATTTTGTTGGGACATCTAGTTTGTAATCAAATATAGATCAATGTAATATATTGTAAATTAGTTTGTAATGTTTCTTTATAAACAATGTTGTTGATACCAGAAGTGTCTGTTGTATTCCTATTTTACGCTTCCGCATTGTGCTAGTAGGGGTGTGACACAATGAGACCTAAAAATTCCGTCCATTAAAACTAAATCTCATGAGAAATCATGACATGGTTGATGAGGATGATTTTTCATCAAGTCTCATTCTCAGTGATTTTAAATCATGTGTTAGATGCCCTAAACATTTCTTGGCTTGAGGAATAAGTATGATCCACCAGGAATATTTAGACATAATTCATTTATCATTTATAGACTATCTACTTGTATATAATATGTGTCCTATGGCCCATGGTCTTAAAGAGATCTATTCATATATACTTAACACGATTTCTTCTAAATGTGTCCATAAGTTTCTTATCGCATATAAACGAAATCAAATCAAGTCTAACATATGTATGACAAATTCCCACATCACGTACACCATTGAAATTTCTTATATAGTTTTCCTAGAGATATCAAAGATCAGTAGGAGCCTTGAGTGTCTTAATCATAATTTGCAAGATGTGCGGAGTGAAAACTTGATATTAACTCAATTACACCTCTTGTACAAGACATTTCTCTATTACAGAACTGTTCCATCAAAACTTATCTCCTTAGAATTTATACTAGTTTTACAAAAATTTCATTGTTGCTTAAGCGTGGGCATATTTAGGTTTCTTACTAAACTAATCCTCACCAAGAGAAACTACAACAACTTATATTGTTTACTTGTTTCACTATTAGAATCAATTGGTCTTCAAATATTGACCCTAAGCATGCCAATTTCCTAAAAGATTTCTAAGGTTATTGGGAGCAGTAAAAGTCCTTATAATGACTTGTTAGAAGTACAAGAGGTGGGGGGAAGAGAGTCATTAAAATTTACTTCAAATTTAACTCAGATTACACCTCTTGTACACCATACTGCACCAACTGTTATACTCTTAGAATCCTAAAAATGATAGCAACCTAACCAAGAGCTAATCCATAAAACTGAAACTTCTAATAAACCCAATAATTAACTCAAGAGGTCATCTAGGTTTTAAAACCTACTAACTTTGATGATTATGTAACCTCTCTACTAAAGCTGAAATGGATGTTGGAAAGTTTACTGATCCTACCTCTTCTAATTAAACCATTAATACCGATCCATCTTCGGAATGGAATAAAGCTATTGTTAGCAAATTAAACTAAACTTCATACATCAGAAAGAAGTTTGATATTTTGTTGAAACACCTAAAGGTGTTCATAACTAAACTAAATCCTAACACAACCGTTAAGACACTAAGAATTGGTTATTAAAGTTTATATTCAAGAGGGAATAAACGTTAAATAATCTTCTTACGTATGTTACAAAAGATTTCTTTGAGGATAATTACCATTGAAGTAGCTTATAATAGTTAAGGGCTATATTAGATGGACATTAAAACAACTTTCCCTAACAACTGACTTACATTTTTATATGTTCATATAAAAACCGGAAAATTCTAAACTAAAGGTCAAAGATAGTTAGTATGCATGCCACTAAATTACATGTATGGGTTAATACAAACATCATAATGTGATAAAATCTTAATACAATTATTTTCATCAAGAACCAAGTGGATTAATTTACCTACCTCAAGTTAAGTGAAGGCAACTAAAACAAACTTGTCCTTATACAGATGGAATTCTTTTGACAAGTATATGCTACATAAGTCAAGCATTGTTCACACATACTTTGATATGATAGATCTCAGAGATATCCCTTACATTATAGATATCATAATATTATGAGATAGTCCCAAAGGGACGTTAGTTTTGTTCCATAAGTTTTACTTTTAAATGGGTCCTTACACAGGTAACAAATAATATTGCTCTTGTTTAGAGGATAATAGGGTCACTGAGATTATTTCCTTATGCTTCATCAAGTAGAAACTTTATGTAGGATTAAGTCTATACTCATTCGGATATTACTTAAAATTGCAACACACTAGATATGTCTTGGTTAATGTGAAAGATCCAAAGAGTATTAAAATGTTTAAAGGAAATGAGTGACTATAATTTAAAAAAAAATGAGAACTCAAATCGGTTTATTACTCTAAACTTTGTTAGATACAAAGATAACAAAATGTAATTTTCGGGATATATTCTTATTTCATCAAATAAATCTATCTCATGGAGGAGTTATAATGAACTGATAACAATAACCTAAGTAATAATGACATAATATGTTAATTAATCACAAAGCAATTGCCAATAAATGTTGTTGAAAATTCATCAGTTGATTCATAAGTTTATTAACTCCATATATAAATCATATATTGAAGACATACTGTGATAAAATCCGCTACCATGTTTTCTCAAACAGTATCAGTTCGAGAGGTGCTGCATTAAAATTTCGATATGAAATTAATTATTCATTTATGAACGAAATGAGGAAACTAAATTTTCATATCGAATACGTTTATGATAGGGTTAAGGATCCAATAACTAAAAGCCTATCACCCATAAGTTTTATGTAAGCGCTTAATAATTAAGACGGGGTTATTAATGACCATGTATAATTGCATATCGTACTATGAATGACTATTATTAATTTTCCTTAGTTTTTATTTTGTTTGTCTCTTAATATGTTTGCTGGGTCGGATTTTTGATAAGAAAGATTGGAATATTCTCAACCTCCTCAGGAAACGGCTAAGTATGGACTTCGAGCAAGCCTAGACTATCGAGCATGGTTTTACTACCTCGAGGAAGGTATTCAGAACCCTTTGTGGTTGATTCTTCTTAGTGTTAAGGCTTCGAGCAAGCTACACTTCAACGAGCAAGAGTATTCTTCTATTGAGCATGGATTGCCAATCGAGCAAACAGCTTGATCATACAAGTTTTAACCAAGTATTACGAGCATAGGATGGTTGAGTACATGTGGACAAGCATGGATGCAATAAGAAGATGTCATGTGTTCAAAGCAAGGACTTCGAGCACAGTTTAGTTCCCGAGCAAGATTTACATCCGAGCATGCTAAAGATTGTTCAATAAGTCTAAGGACAAGACTGAAGACATCAAGAAGAATGAGCTTGCTAGATGGACTAGTTCAAGCAAAGTAAGGATTGGTCAAGAGAAATGAAGCTTGCTGGAGGAGAATATTTTCACTGAAGATATTCTAAGTAAAGTATGCTCGAAGACATTCATCGAGCATACCTAGCATACTTAGTCTGCTCGAGCAAGAGACAAACCTTGCTCGAAAGCTCCTACACTTGTATTTATTTTGTCTTTCATTATGTAATAGATAGGGATTCTAGAAGGAATGTCAGGGTCTATAAATAGGGTCCTAGGTTTCCATTTAGGGCACGGAGAATACGAACACAATACGAGTAACATTCCTAAGAATATTCTATTTGTTTCCTCGTACCGCCACCACTGTCACGAAACCCTAGACATTCGTTTCACTGTTCTATTAAATGATATATTAAATACAGTGAATCTTTGTCTTTGATTGTGTTCTTATTGATTATCTATTATTGTTTCATGTCTACAACTTCACACCTTCGTTCCCATTTGTTGGATATCCTGATTCCGCCGGGATATTTAATAGGCCTTTGGGTAACTGAGTCAGTGTGTTCTTGTAAACCTTTCCAAGGTTTGCACCTGACTCCCTGTCCTGACAAGTGGTATCAAAGCTTTGGAAGCTCGCTGAAGGCCACGGGACTGAAGGTTTGTGAAAAAGGTTGAAGCTTTACTCTGTTTCTCTGCTGCAAAAGTCAGATCTACTGAAATGGAAGACCAAAAAGTTTCTACCAACAAAATTCCTGGACTGCTTGGACAAGAAAATTTTATCAAATGGAAGGTGCTCTTCGAAGCCGCTGTAAACTACAATGACCTGGAACTTTGGACATCTAATACACAGGGAAACTATGTTGCTTCTACTGCTGCAAACAATAGTGCCACTATAGAACTAAAAATGAAGAAAAGAGATGACAAAGCACTATCTATGCTGAATCTAGTTATGTCTGGGGAAATATTGACAACCGTCAACAATCACAAAACTGCTAAAGAAATTTAAGATGCAGTTATTGATATGTTTGAGGGAAATACAAAACTGAGAGATATCAAGAAAGATAGACTAAAGAAACAGCTGGATAGATTCATGTTTAAAGATGGAGAAAGACTAAAATTAGTCCTCCAAAGGTTCATGGTGATTGCGAATGATATAAGAACAACTGACCTGCAGATCTCTGATTTTGAACTGAACAAGAAGCTTCTATCATCTTTGTCTAGTGAGTGGTATACAGCCAGCAATTCATCAAGGAGAAGGCAAATTTCCCCAACTTTAAGTTGGATGATGTAATTGCATTCCTCAAAGATGTAGAACATGAAATGATTGAAAACCACATGATTAGAGAAGATATGCCCAGTTTTCAAGTGAACAATGCTCTTGTAGCTCCAATTGGAAATCTCTCAATCAAGAATCAGCAGCCAATCATTGAAGAGCCATCTGAGACAAATTCAACATGTGGTGGATAGCCAAGATTTAATGTTCAGTTGATAGAAGATGATGTAGCCTCAACAGCAAGTGGACAGTCCACATTTGTGCAGAACAATACAACTCAAGGAACTGACTACCAAGCATTTTTTTCTATGTTTACTGAGTCATATCATGCATTTATGGCAAAGAACCTGATCAACACAAGCATTATGCAGGAAGACCTTTAGCAAATTGTTGCTGATGACTTGGAAGATATGGACATCAAATGGCAGGCTGCCATGTTAGCTGTGAGAAGCAAGAGGTTATACAACAAAACAGGTAGATCAAGCTTTAATAAACCGAATGAGAGAATAGGTTTTGACAAATCAAAAGCAATCTGCTACAACTATCAACAACCTGGACATTTCGCAAGAGAATGCAACATGCCCAAGCAAGTTGGAAACCAAGTGAATCAAAATCAATTTTACAAAAATCAGAATCAAAACTTCCAGCATCAGAGAAATCAGGTCACCAATCAAAACCCCTATCAAAACCAAAATAGACCCCAGCAACAACCCTTTCAGCCTCAAGGAACAACCAACTGCAGATTCACAATAACCAGAACAGAGTCAATCAAAACAATGTGAATCGGGTTAGAGACCAAGGGAATGTTGCAGTAACAAGGGTGCCTCAAGACGGGGAGTTTGACTGGAGTAACCACGAAGCTGAGATTGAAAAGGCAAACGTTGCGTTCATGTATAAGGTGCAGGACAAAGCAGAATCCTCTAATGCACAGGTACATTATGATATTTCAATTTCTTATCTTCTTATTACAATTGTTGAACTCAATCAGGAAGTTGGAAAATGGAAGACTAAATGTGGTAGAAAAGAAGCATTTCTAAATGTGTATGAAACGAGTGAAGCAACTTATGAGAATCAAATTAATGGGCTTAAAGAAGATTGTATGCAGACATACAGAACTCAATCAAGAATGATGGTTGAGATTGAGGGACTGAAAAATATGTATGCTGAAGAGAAAATTAAGAATGTTGAATTGATAATTCAAATGGAAATCTTGAAAATCCTTGTGTGTACTAGAAACATAGTGGGATTTGTGAAAAAAATGACAGATGAAGAGAAATACAAGAAGGTGCCACCACCTTTCTGTGATAGTTATCCACTAAGAGTAGACAAGGAAAGTAGGAATCAGTATTTGAAACAATTTAAGAATGTGTTTGAAGACAAAGCTGAATTTGTAAAAAAATATGAAGATGTGATTGTGGATTAAAATGGAGAGTTTGTAATGAAGCAGAATGAGAAACCAGAAGTCAAAAAGGATGTAAAGAAGGATGGTGAGAAAAAGAAATGGAGTGAATACTCTAGTGAGGAGAGTACTTGCAGTTGTGGCAGTACCAAATCATCTAAGGGTAAGAAGAAAAAGAAGGGATCAAACAAGAAGAAAAAGATTCCACTATTGCCAAAGATGACTCCAAAGATGAAGAAACATTATGAACAGATAAGAAAAGAACATGTGGCATTTGACATTTGTGCAAGACCACAGCCAGAAATCAAGAAAAGAAATGAAGTGACAAAGAAATCTTCATATGATCAGTCTCATCCTCCAATCTATCCAGTTTTCTCTAATCATGAACTGTTTGATATTGGAGATGTGGATTATGTACCCATGATAAGATTTACTGCTGAAGAATAGGGAAGCTGTTCAAAATTACCATCCAAGTTGAAACTTATTGTGTTTGTTAAAGAGAAATATCATTTGGTACCTGATCTGAACAAGCCAATAAAAATGGACTTCAGCAACTCTCTATGTCCAAAAACATCCTTAGGCTTTGACTTTCCCAAACTAAGTGACAGAATTAAAGACAAGCAATTGTTTGAGGATATGGGGAGCTATGCCAAGGTATGGTGCAAGAGGTGTGATGCTTATGGTCATCACACTGATTCTTGCTGGTTTGAAGAAGAAGAGTTTGTGGTCCCTGATGTGTTTTGTGGTTTTGACATGAAAGGATACAAGCAGATGTATCAAAGATACCTGAATGAAGAGAAGAACAGCTCAAGTGATGAAGAGAAAGATCAGTTTTGGAAAAGAGACTGAAACAAGTTTTGAAAATCAAGGATGATGCAAAAGGATCAAGCAAACCTGTAAAGAACAAAAGGTCAAATGACAAAGGAAAGGCCAAAATGAGACGTAGTGTTCTTAATGGGGATGAAAAATTCTTGATGAAGCAAGGTTATGAACTAAGAGGGTTTCAGTGGAAGACTAAGAAGGAATTAAAAGAACAGAAAGACTATGTGATTGAACAAAC